>NC_045703.1:74765774-74834123 GCF_009834535.1 Camelus ferus
AACTGAAAAGATTCTTTGATTTCCCAAAAAAGCTAGGTGGAAGGACGCATCACACAACATTATCTCTCAGAACTGAGCATGTGGAGAGACGTCTTTCATATAGCACAAAGTGAACGGGTTGCAGGAGAAAGTTTTTCTTGGTTTCTCAGTCTGTTCTAGTGCCGGTTTGAAGTTCCTGCAGTTTCAATGTAAAGCTATTTGGAGCTAGTACCTCCGCATATATATGTATGGAGTGGTGTTTGCAACTGAAAAGAACCTATCTGTTCCCAACAAGCTAGATGAAGGACGGCTTTCACACACACTTATCTCTCAGAACTGAGCATATGGAGAGATGTTCGTTCATCTAGCACCAAGGGAACGGGTGGCAGGAGAAACTTTTACTATGGTTTCTCAGTCTGTTTCCTAGTGCCGGTTTGAAATTCCTGCAGTTTTCACTGTAAAACAGAGTTGGAGCTAGTACCTCCCCATATATAAGTAGGAGTGGGGTTTGCATCTGAAACAAACATTGTGTTCCCAACAAGATAGGTGAAGGACGCTTTCACACACACTTATCTCTCAGACACTGAGCATGTGGAGAGACGTTCGTTCATCTAGCACCAAGGGAACGTTTTGCAGGAGAAACTTTTACTCTGGTTTCTCAGTCTGTTCCTAGTGCCGATTTGAATTTCCTGCAGTTTTCACAGTAAAACCGATTTGGAGCTAGTACCTCACATATATATGTATGGAGTGGAGTTTGCAACTGAAAAGAAAACTTTGTGTTCCCAACAAGATATGTGAAGGACGGCTTTCACACACAGTTATCTCTCAGAATTGAGCATGTGGAGGGACGATCGTTCATCTAGCACCAAGGGAAATGTTTGCAGTGTGAAAATTTTACTCTGGTATCTCAGTCTGTTTCATAGTGCCTGTTTGAAGTTCCTGCAGTTTTCACTGTAAAGTCGTGTTGGAGCTAGTACCTCCCCATATATATGTGTGGAATGGAGTTTGCAACTGAAAAGAATCTTTGTGTTCCCAACAAGCAAGCTGAAAGACGACTTTCACACACACACTATCCCTCAGAATTGAGCATGTGGATAGTCGTTCGTTCATCTAGCTCAAATGGAACGGGTTGCAGGAGGAACATTTACTCTGGTTTCTCAGTCTGTTTCATAGTGCCTGTTTGAAGTTCCTGCAGTTTTCACTGTAAACCGAGTTGGAGCATGTACCTCCCCATATATATGTAAGAAGTAGGAGTTGCAAATGAATAGAAACTTTGTGTTCCCAACAAGCTACGTGAAGGACGGCTTCACACACACTTGTCTCTCAGAACTGAGAATGTGGATAGACGTTCGTTCATCTATCAAAATGGAACGGGTTGAAAGAGAAACTATTACTCTGGTTTCTCAGTCTGTTACCTAGTGCCGGTTTGAAGTTCCTGTAGTTTTCACTGTAAAGTCGAGTTGGAGCTAGTACCTCCCCATATATATTTATGGTGTGGAGTTTACAACTGAAAAGAAACTTTGTTTTCCCAACAAGCTACGTGAAGGACGGCTTTCACACACACTTATCTCTCAGAACTGAGCATGTGGAGAGACGTTCGATCATCTAGCACAAAGGGAACGTTTTGAACGAGAAACTTTTACTCTGGTTTCTCAGTCTGTTTCCTTGTGTCGGTTTGATGTTCCTGCAGTTTTCACTGTAAAACCGAGTTGAAGCTTGTACCTCCAGATATATATGTATGGAGTGGAGTTTGCAACTGAAAAGAAACTTTGTGTTCCCAACAAGCTAAGTGAAAGACGACTTTCACACACACCTATCCCTCAAAACTGAGCATGTGGATAGTCGTACATTCACCTAGCACAAATGGAACGGGTTGCAGGAGGAACTTTTTCTCTGGTTACTCAGGATGTTTCCTAGTGCCGGTTTGAATTTCCAGCAGTTTTCACTGTAAAACCGAGTTGGAGCTAGTACCTCCCCACATATATGTAAGGATTGGTGTTTGATGATGAAAAGAAACATTGTGTTCCTAACAAGCTAGGTGAAGGACGGTTTCACAAACACTTATCCCTCAGAACTGAGCAAGTGGAGAGATGTTCATTCAACTAGCACAAAGGAACGGGTTGCAGGAGATTCTTTAATCTAGTTTCTCAGGATGTTTACTAGTGCCGGTTTGAAGTTATTGCAGTTTACACTGTGAAAAAGAGTTGGAGTTGTACCTCCACATATATATATTTGGATTGGAGTATACAACAGAAAAGAAAATTTGTGTTCCCAACAAGTTAGCTGAAGGACGGCTTTCACACACCCTTATCTCCCAGAAGTGAGCATGTGAAGAGACGTTTGTTCGCCTAGCACCAAGGGAACGGTTTGCACGAGAAACTTTACTGTGGTTTCTCAGGATGTTTTCCTAGTGCCGGTTTGATGTTCCTGCAGTTTTCACTGTAAAACCGAGTTGGAGCAAGTACCTCCCCATATATATGTAAGAAGTAGGAGTTGCAAATGAATAGAAACTTTGTGTTCCCAACAAGCTACGTGAAGGACGGCTTTCACACACACTTGTCTCTCAGAACTGAGAATGTGGATAGACGTTCGTTCATCTATCAAAAGGGAACGGGTTGAAAGAGAAAGTATTACTCTGGTTTCTCAGTCTGTTACTTAGTGCCGGTTTGAAGTTCCTGTAATTTTCACTGTAAAGTCGAGTTGGAGCTAGTACATCCCCATATATATGTAAGAAGTAGGATTTGCAACTGAATAGAAACTTTGTGTTCCCAACAAGCTAGGTGAAGGACGGCTTTCACACACACTTGTCTCTCAGAACTGAGCATGTGGATAGACGTTCGTTCATCTATCAAAAGGGAATGGGTTGAAAGAGAAACTATTACTCTGGTTTCTCAGTCTGTTACCTAGTGCCGGTTTGAATTTCCTGAAGTTTTCACTGTAAAGTCGATTTGGAGCTAGTACCCTCCCCATATATATGTATGGAGTGGAGTTTGCAACTGAAAAGAATCTTTGATTTCCCAAAAAGCTAGGTGAAGGACGGCATTCACACAAAATTATCTCTCAGAACTGAGCATGTGGAGAGACGTTCTTTCATATAGCACAAAGTGAACGGGTTGCAGGAGAAAGTTTTTCTCTGGTTTCTCAGTCTGTTTCCTAGTGCCGGTTTGAAGTTCCTGCAGTTTTCAATGTAAAGCTTATTTGGAGCTAGTACCTCCGCATATATATGTATGGAGTGGTGTTTGCAACTGAAAAGAACCTATCTGTTCCCAACAAGCTAGATGAAGGACGGCTTTCACACACACTTATCTCTCAGAACTGAGCATGTGGAGAGATGTTCGTTCATCTAGCACCAAGGGAACGGGTGGCAGGAGAAACTTTTACTATGGTTTCTCAGTCTGTTTCCTAGTGCCGGTTTGAAATTCCTGCAGTTTTCACTGTAAAACAGAGTTGGAGCTAGTACCTCCCCATATATAAGTATGGAGTGGGGTTTGCATCTGAAAACAAACATTGTGTTCCCAACAAGATAGGTGAAGGACGGCTTTCACACACACTTATCTCTCAGAACTGAGCATGTGGAGAGACGTTCGTTCATCTAGCACCAAGGGAACGTTTTGCAGGAGAAACTTTTACTCTGGTTTCTCAGTCTGTTTCCTAGTGCCGATTTGAAGTTCCTGCAGTTTTCACAGTAAAACCGAGTTGGAGCTAGTACCTCCACATATATATGTATGGAGTGGAGTTTGCAACTGAAAAGAAACTTTGTGTTCCCAACAAGATATGTGAAGGACGGCTTTCACACACAGTTATCTCTCAGAATTGAGCATGTGGAGGGACGATCGTTCATCTAGCACCAAGGGAAATGTTTGCAGGTGAAAATTTTACTCTGGTATCTCAGTCTGTTTCATAGTGCCTGTTTGAAGTTCCTGCAGTTTTCACTGTAAAGTCGTGTTGGAGCTAGTACCTCCCCATATATATGTGTGGAATGGAGTTTGCAACTGAAAAGAATCTTTGTGTTCCCAACAAGCAAGCTGAAAGACGACTTTCACACACACTATCCCTCAGAATTGAGCATGTGGATAGTCGTTCGTTCATCTAGCTCAAATGGAACGGGTTGCAGGAGGAACATTTACTCTGGTTTCTCAGTCTGTTTCATAGTGCCTGTTTGAAGTTCCTGCAGTTTTCACTGTAAAACCGAGTTGGAGCATGTACCTCCCCATATATATGTAAGAAGTAGGAGTTGCAAATGAATAGAAACTTTGTGTTCCCAACAAGCTACGTGAAGGACGGCTTTCACACACACTTGTCTCTCAGAACTGAGAATGTGGATAGACGTTCGTTCATCTATCAAAATGGAACGGGTTGAAAGAGAAACTATTACTCTGGTTTCTCAGTCTGTTACCTAGTGCCGGTTTGAAGTTCCTGTAGTTTTCACTGTAAAGTCGAGTTGGAGCTAGTACCTCCCCATATATATTTATGGTGTGGAGTTTACAACTGAAAAGAAACTTTGTTTTCCCAACAAGCTACGTGAAGGACGGCTTTCACACACACTTATCTCTCAGAACTGAGCATGTGGAGAGACGTTCGATCATCTAGCACAAAGGGAACGTTTTGAACGAGAAACTTTTACTCTGGTTTCTCAGTGTGTTTCCTAGTGTCGGTTTGATGTTCCTGCAGTTTTCATTGTAAAACCGAGTTGAAGCTTGTACCTCCAGATATATATGTATGGAGTGGAGTTTGCAACTGAAAAGAAACTTTGTGTTCCCAACAAGCTAAGTGAAAGACGACTTTCACACACACCTATCCCTCAAAACTGAGCATGTGGATAGTCGTACATTCACCTAGCACAAATGGAACGGGTTGCAGGAGGAACTTTTTCTCTGGTTACTCAGGATGTTTCCTAGTGCCGGTTTGAATTTCCAGCAGTTTTCACTGTAAAACCGAGTTGGAGCTAGTACCTCCCCACATATATGTAAGGATTGGTGTTTGATGATGAAAAGAAACATTGTGTTCCTAACAAGCTAGGTGAAGGACGGTTTCACAAACACTTATCCCTCAGAACTGAGCAAGTGGAGAGATGTTCATTCAACTAGCACAAAGGGAACGGGTTGCAGGAGATTCTTTAATCTAGTTTCTCAGGATGTTTACTAGTGCCGGTTTGAAGTTATTGCAGTTTTCACTGTGAAAAAGAGTTGGAGTTGTACCTCCACATATATATATTTGGATTGGAGTATACAACAGAAAAGAAAATTTGTGTTCCCAACAAGTTAGCTGAAGGACGGCTTTCACACACCCTTATCTCCCAGAAGTGAGCATGTGAAGAGACGTTTGTTCGCCTAGCACCAAGGGAACGGTTTGCACGAGAAACTTTTACTGTGGTTTCTCAGGATGTTTCCTAGTGCCGTTTTGATGTTCCTGCAGTTTTCACTGTAAAACCGAGTTGGAGCAAGTACCTCCCCATATATATGTAAGAAGTAGGAGTTGCAAATGAATAGAAACTTTGTGTTCCCAACAAGCTACGTGAAGGACGGCTTTCACACACACTTGTCTCTCAGAACTGAGAATGTGGATAGACGTTCGTTCATCTATCAAAAGGGAACCGGTTGAAAGAGAAACTATTACTCTGTTTTCTCAGTCTGTTACTTAGTGCCGGTTTGAAGTTCCTGTAATTTTCACTGTAAAGTCGAGTTGGAGCTAGTACATCCCCATATATATGAAAGAAGTAGGATTTGCAACTGAATAGAAACTTTGTGTTCCCAACAAGCTAGGTGAAGGACGGCTTTCACACACACTTGATCTCAGAACTGAGCATGTGGATAGACGTTCGTTCATCTATCAAAAGGGAATGGGTTGAAAGAGAAAGTATTACTCTGGTTTCTCAGTCTGTTACCTAGTGCCGGTTTGAATTTCCTGCAGTTTTCACTGTAAAGACGATTTGGAGCTAGTACCTCCCCATATATATGTATGGAGTGGAGTTTGCAACTGAAAAGAATCTTTGATTTCCCAAAAAGCTAGGTGAAGGACGGCATTCACACAAAATTATCTCTCAGAACTGAGCATGTGGAGAGACGTTCTTTCATATAGCACAAAGTGAACGGGTTGCAGGAGAAAGTTTTTCTCTGGTTTCTCAGTCTGTTTCCTAGTGCCGGTTTGAAGTTCCTGCAGTTTTCAATGTAAAGCTTATTTGGAGCTAGTACCTCCGCATATATATGTATGGAGTGGTGTTTGCAACTGAAAAGAACCTATCTGTTCCCAACAAGTTAGATGAAGGACGGCTTTCACACACACTTATGTCTCAGAACTGAGCATGTGGAGAGACGTTCGTTCATCTAGCAACAAGAGAACCTTTTGCAGGAGAAACTTTTACTCTGGTTTCTCAGTCTGTTTCCTAGTGCCGGTTTGAAGTTCCTGCAGTTTTCACAGTAAAACCGAGTTGGAGCTAGTACCTCCCCATATATATGTATGGAGTGGAGTTTGCAACTGAAAAGAAACTTTGTGTTCCCAACAAGATAAGTGAAGGACGGCTTTCACACACACTTATCTCTCAGAATTGAGCATGTGGAGAGACGATCGTTCATCTAGCACCAAGGGAACTTTTTGCAGGAGAAAATTTTACTCTGGTTTCTCAGTCTGTTTCCTAGTGCCGGTTTGAATTTCCTGCAGTTTTCACTGTAAAACCGAGTTGGAGCTACTACCTCCCCACATATATGTAAGGATTGGTGTTTGATGATGAAAAGAAACATTGCGTTCCTAACAAGCTTGGTGAAGGACGGCTTTCACAAACACTTATCCCTCAGAACTGAGCAAGTGGAGAGATGTTCGTTCATCTAGCACAAAGGGAACCGGTTGCAGGAGAATTTTTACTCTAGTTTCTCAGGATGTTTACTAGTGCCGGTTTGAAGTTATTGCAGTTTTCACTGTGAAACAGAGTTGGAGCTTGTACCTCCACATATATATATTTGGATTGGAGTATGCAACTGAAAAGAAACTTTGTGTTCCCAACAAGCTAAGTGAAGTACGGCTTTCACACACACTTGTCTCTCAGAATTGAGCATGTGGATAGACGTTCGTTCATCTATCAAAAGGGAACGGGTTGAAAGAGAAAGTATTACTCTGGTTTCTCAGTCTGTTACCTAGTGCCGGTTTGAATTTCCTGCAGTTTTCACTGTAAAGTCGATTTGGAGCTAGTACCTCCCCATATATATGTATGGAGTGGAGTTTGCAACTGAAAAGAATCTTTGGTTTCCCAAAAAGCTAGGTGAAGGACGGCATTCACACACAATTATCTCTCAGAACTGAGCATGTGGAGAGACGTTCTTTCATATAGCTAAAAGTGAATGGGTTGCAGGAGAAAGTTTTTCTCTGGTTTCTCAGTCTGTTTCCTATTGCCGGTTTGAAGTTCCTGCAGTTTTCAATGTAAAGCTGAGTTGGAGCTAGTACCTCCGCATATATATGTATGGAGTGGTGTTTGCAACTGAAAAGAACCTATCTGTTCCCAACAAGCTAGATGAAGGACGGCATTCACACACAATTATCTCTCAGAACTGAGCATGTGGAGAGACGTTCTTTCATATAGCACAAAGTGAACGGGTTGCAGGAGAAAGTTTTTCTCTGGTTTCTCAGTCTGTTTCCTATTGCTGGTTTGAATTTCCTGCAGTTTTCACTGTAAAGCTGAGTTGGAGCTAGTACCTCCCCATATATATGTATGGAGTGGAGTTTGCAACTGAAAAGAAACTTTGTGTTCCCAACAAGATATGTGAAGGACGGCTTTCACACACAGTTATCTCTCAGAATTGAGCATGTGGAGGGACAATCGTTCATCTAGCACCAAGGGAAATGTTTGCAGGAGAAAATTTTACTCTGGTTTCTCAGTCTGTTTCATAGTGCCTGTTTGAAGTTCCTGCAGTTTTCACTGTAAAGTCGTGTTGGAGCTAGTACCTCCCCATATATATGTGTGGAGTGGAGTTTGCAACTGAAAAGAAACTTTGTGTTCCCAACAAGCAAGTTGAAAGACGACTTTCACACACACTATCCCTCAGAACTGAGCATGTGGATAGTCGTTCGTTCATCTAGCTCAAATGGAACAGGTTGCAGGAGGAACATTTACTCTGGTTTCTCAGGATGTTTCCTAGTGCCGGTTTGAATTTCCTGCAGTTTTCACTGTAAAACCGAGTTGGAGCTAGTACCTCCCCACATATATGTAAGGATTGGTGTTTGATGATGAAAAGAAACATTGTGTTCCTAACAAGCTAGGTGAAGGACGGCTTCACAAACACTTATCCCTCAGAACTGAGCAAGTGGAGAGATGTTCATTCATCTAGCACAAAGGGAACGGGTTGCAGGAGAATCTTTTACTCTTGTTTCTCAGGATGTTTACTAGTGCCGGTTTGAAGTTATTGCAGTTTTTACTGTGAAAAAGAGTTGGAGCTTCTACCTCCACATATATATATTTGGATTGGAGTACACAACTGAAAAGAAATTTTGTGTTCCCAACAAGTTAGGTGAAGGACGGCTTTCACACACACTTATCTCCCAGAAGTGAGCATGTGGAGAGACGTTCGTTCGCCTAGCACCAAGGGAACGGTTTGCACGAGAAACTTTTACTGTGGTTTCTCAGGATGTTTCCTAGTGCCGGTTTGATGTTCCTGAAGTTTTCACTGTAAAACCGAGTTGGAGCAAGTACCTCCCCATGTATATGTAAGAAGTAGGAGTTGCAAATGAATAGAAACTTTGTGTTCCCAACAAGCTAGGTGAAAGCGACTTTCACACACACCTATCCCTCAAAACTGAGCATGTGGATAGTCGTACATTCACCTAGCACAAATGGAACGGGATGCAGGAGGAACTTTTTCTCTGGTTACTCAGGATGTTTCCTAGTGCCGGTTTGAATTTCCAGCAGTTTTCACTGTAAAACCGAGTTGGGGCTAGTACCTCCCCACATATATGTAAGGATTGGTGTTTGCTGCTGAAAAGAAGCATTGTGTTCCTAACAAGCTAGGTGAAGGACGGCTTTCACAAACACTTATCTCTCAGAACTGAACAAGTGGAGAGATATTCGTTCATCTAGCACAAAGGGAACGGGTTGCAGGAGAAACTTTTACTCTGATTTCTCAGGTTGTTTCCTAGTGCCGGTTTGAAGTTATTGCAGTTTTCACTGTGAAACAGTGTTGGAGCTAGTACCTCCACATATATATATTTGGAGTGGAGTAAGAAACTGAAAAGAAACTTTGTGTTCCCAACAAGCTATGTGAAGGACGCCTTTCACACACCTTTATCTCCCAGAAGTGAGCATGTGGAGAGACGATCGTTCGTCTAGCACCAAGGGAAAGGGTTGCAGGAGAAACTTTTACTCTGGTTTCTCAGGATGTTTCCTAGTGCTGGTTTGATGTTCCTGCATTTTTCACTGTAAAATCTAGTTGGAGCTAGTACCTCCCCATATATATGTAAGAAGTAGGATTTGCAACTGAAAAGAAACTTTGTGTTCCCAACAAGCTAGTTGAAGGACGACTTTCACACACACTTGTCTCTCACAACTGAGCATGTGGATAGACGTTCGTTCATCTAGCAAAAGGGAACGGGTTGAAAGAGAAACTATTATTCTGGTTGCTCAGTCTGTTACCTAGTGCCGGTTTGAAGTTCCTGCATTTTTCACTGTAAAGTCGTGTTGGAGCTAGTACCTCCCCATATATATGTATGGATTGGAGTTTGCAACTGAAAAGGAACTTGGTGTTCCCAAAAAGCTAGGTGAAGGACGGCGTTCACACACACTTATCTCACAGAACTGAGCATGTGGAGAGATGTTCGTTCATCTAGCACCAAGGGAACGGGTTGCAGGAGAAACTTTTACTCTGGTTTCTCAGTCTGTTTCCTAGTGCCGGTTTCATGTTCCTGCAATTTACACTGTAAACCCGATTTGGAGCTAGAACTTCCCCATATATATGTATGGAGTGGAGTTTGGAAATGAAAAGAAACTTTGTGTTCCCAAAAATCTAGATGAAGTACGGCTTTCACACTTACTTATCTCTCAGAAATGAGCATGTGGATAGACGTTCGTTCATCTAGCACAAAGGGAACGGGTTGCAGGAGTAACTTTTACTCTGGTTTCTCAGTCTGTTTCCTAGTTCCGTTATGAAGTTCCTGCAGTTTTCACTGTAAAACCGAGTTATAGCTTTTACATACCCATATATACATATGGAGTGGAATTTGCAACTGAAAAGAATCTTGTGTTCCCAACAAGCTAGGTGAAGGACGGCTTTAACTCACATATCTCTCAGAACTGGGTATGTGGAGAGACGTTCGTTCATCTAGCACCAAGGGAACGGGTTGCAGGGGAAACTTTTACTCTTGTTTCTCAGTCTGTTTCCTAGTGCCGGTTTGAAGTTCCTGCAGTTTTCACTGTAAAACCGAGTTGGAGCTAGTACTTACCCTTATATATGTATGGAGTGGAGTTTGCAACTGAAAAGAAACTTTGTGTTCCCAACAAGCTAGTTGAAAGACGGCGTTCACACACACTAATCTCTCAGAACTGAGCATTTGGAGAGATGTTCGTTCATCTAGCACCAAGGGAACGGGTTGCAGGGGAAACTTTTACTCTGGTTTCTCAGTCAATTTCCTACTGCCGGTATGAAGTTCTTGCAATTTACACTGTAAAACCAAGTTGGAGATAGTACCTCCCCATATATATGTATGGATTGGAGTTTACAACTGAAAAGAATCTTTGTGTTCCAAAAAAGCTAGGTGAAGGACGGCTTTCACTCACACTTATCTCTCAGAACTGAGCATATGGAGAGACATTCGTTCATCTAGCACAAAGGGAACGGGTTGCAGGATTAAATTTTACTCTGGTTTCTCGGTCTGTTTCCTAGTGCCAGTTTGAAGTTCCTGCAGTTTTCACTGTAAAACCGAGTTGGAGCTAGTACCGTCCCCATATATATGTATGGATTGGAGTTTGCAACTGAAGAGAAACATTGTGTTCCCAACAAGCTAGGTGAAGGACGGCTTTCACACACAATTATCTCTCAGAAATCAGCATGTGGAGAGACATTCGTTCATCTAGCACCAAGGGAACCGGTTACAGGGAAACTTTTACTCTGGTTTCTCAGTCTTTTTCCTAGTGCCGTTTTGAAGTTCCTGCAGTTTTCACTGTAAAACCGAGTTGGAGCTAGTACCTCCCCTCATATATGTAAGGATTGGTGTTTGCTGCTGAAAAGCAACATTGTGTTCCGAACAAGCTAGGTGAAGGACGGCTTTCACACACACTTATCTCTCAGAACTGAGCATGTGGAGAGACTTTCGTTCATCTAGCACCAAGGGAACGGGTGGCAGGAGAATCTTTTACTCTGGTTTCTCAGTCTGTTTCCTAGTGCCGGTTTGAAGTTTCTGTAGTTTACATTGTAAAACAGTGTTGGAGTTAGTACCTCCCCATATATACATAAGGAGTGGAGTTTGCAAGTGAAAAGAAACTTTGTGTTCCCAAAAAGCAAGGTGAAGGAAGGCTTTCACACACAATTATATCTCAGAACTGAGCATGTTGAGAGACGTTCTTTCATCTAGCACAAAGGGAACGTGTTGAAGGAGAAACTTTTACTCTGGTTTCTCAGTCTGTTTCCTAGTGTCTGTTTGATGTGCCTGCAGTTTTCACTGTAAAACCGATTTGAAGCTTGTACCTCCCCATATATATGTATGGAGTGGAGTTTGCAACTGAAAAGAAACTTTGTGTTCCCAACAAGCTAGGTGAAAGACGACTTTCTCACACACCTATCCCTCAAAATTGAGCATGTGGATAGTCGTACGTTCACCTAGCACAAATGGAACAGGTTGCAGGAGGAACTTTTACTCTGGTTACTCAGGATGTTTCCTAGTGCCGGTTTGAATTTCCAGCAGTTTTCACTGTAAAACCGAGTTGGAGCTAGTACCTCCCCACATATATGTAAGGATTGGTGTTTGCTGCTGAAAACAAGCATAGTGTTCCTAACAAGCTAGGTGAAGGACGGCTTTCACAAACACTTATCTCTCAGAACTGAGCAAGTGGAGACATAATCGTTCATCTAGCACAAAGGGAATGGGTTGCAGGTGAAACTTTTACTCTGGTTTCTCAGGCTATTTCCTAGTGCCGGTTTGAAGTTATTGCAGTTTTCACTGTGAAACAGTGTTGGAGCTAGTACCTCCACATATATATATTTGGAGTGGAGTATGCAACTGAAAAGAAACTTTGTGTTCCCAACAAGCTATGTGAAGGACGCCTTTCGCACACCCTTATCTCGAAGAAGTGAGCATGTGGAGAGACGATCGTTCACCTAGCACCAAGGGAACGGTTTGCAGGAGAAACTTTTACTCTGGTTTCTCAGGATGTTTCCTAGTGCCGGTTTGATGTTCCTGCAGTTTTCACTGTAAAATCTAGTTGGAGCTAGTACCTCCCAATATATATGTAAGAAGTAGGATTTGCAACTGAATAGAAACTTTGTGTTCCCAACAAGCTAGTTGAAGGATGACTTTCACACACACTTGTCTCTCAGAACTGAGCATGTGGATAGACTTTCGTTCATCTAGCAAAAGGGAACGGGTTGAAAGAGAAACTATTACTCTGGTTTCTCAGTCTGTTACCTAGTGCCGGTTTGAAGTTCCTGCAGTTTTCACTGCAGAGTCGTGTTGGAGCTAGTACCTCCCCATATATATGTATGGATTGGATTTTGCAACTGAAAAAAAACTTGGTTTTCCCAAAAAGCTATGTGAAGGACGGCGTTCACTCACACTTATCTCTCAGAACTGAGCATGTGGAGAGATGTTCGTTCATCTAGCACCAAGGGAACGGGTTGCAGGAGAAACTTTTACTCTGGTTTCTCAGTCTGTTTCCTAGTGCCGGTTTCATGTTCCTGCAATTTACATTGTAAAACCGATTTGGAACTAGTACTTCCCCATATATATGTATGGAGTGGAGTTTGGAAATGAAAAGAAACTTTGTGTTCCCAAAAATCTAGATGAAGGACGGCTTTCACACTCAATTATCTCTCAGAAATGAGCATGTGGATAGACGTTCGTTCATCTAGCACAAAGGGAACGGGTTGCAGGAGTAACTATTACTCTGGTTTCTCAGTCTGTTTCCTAGTGCCGGTTTGAAGTTCCTGCAGTTTTCACAATAAAACAGAGTTGGAGCTAGTACCTCCCTATATATAAGTATGGAGTGGAGTTTGCAACTGAAAACAAACATTGTGTTCCCAACAACATAGGTGAAGGACGGCTTTCACAAACACTTATCCCTCAGAACTGAGCAAGTGGAGAGATGTTCGTTCATCTAGCACAAAGGGAACTGATTGCAGGAGAAACTTTTACTGTAGTTTCTCAGGATGTTTCCTAGTGCCGGTTTGAAGTTATTGCAGTTTTCACTGTGAAACAGAG
Source organism: Camelus ferus (assembly GCF_009834535.1). Classification (NCBI taxonomy): domain Eukaryota; kingdom Metazoa; phylum Chordata; class Mammalia; order Artiodactyla; family Camelidae; genus Camelus; species Camelus ferus. The sequence continues at coordinate 74,779,143 of NC_045703.1, forward strand.
TTGGAGCTATTACCTCCACATATATATATTTGGATTGGAGTATGCAATTGAAAAGAAACTTTGTGTTCCCAACAAGCTAGGTGAAGGACGGCTTTCACACTCAATTATCTCTCAGAAATGAGCATGTGGATAGACTTTCGTTCATCTAGCACAAAGTGAACGGGTTGCAGGAGAAAGTTTTTCTCTGGTTTTACAGTTTGTTTCCTAGTGCCGGTTTGAATTTCCTGCAGTTTTCACTGTAAAGCTGAGTTGGAGATAGTACCTCCGCATATATATGTATGGAGTGGTGTTTGCAACTGAAAAGAACCTATCTGTTCCCAACAAGCTAGATGAAGGATGGCTTTCACACACACTTATCTCTCAGAACTGAGCATGTGGAGAGACGTTCGTTCATCTAGCACCAAGGGAACGGGTGGCAGCAGAAACTTTTACTATGGTTTCTCAGTCTGTTTCCTAGTGCCGGTTTGAAGTTCCTGCAGTTTTCACAATAAAACAGAGTTGTAGCTAGTACCTCCCTATATATAAGTATGGACTGGAGTTTGCAAATGAAAACAAACATTGTGTTCCCAACAAGATAGGTGAAGGACGGCTTTCACACACACTTATTTCTCAGAACTGAGCATGTGGAGAGACGTTCGTTCATCTAGCACCAAGGGAACTTTTTGCAGGAGAAAATTTTACTCTGGTTTCTCAGTCTGTTTCCTAGTGCCGGTTTGAATTTCCTGCAGTTTTCACTGTAAAACCGAGTTGGAGCTTCTACCTCCCCACATATATGTAAGGATCGGTGTTTGATGATGAAAAGAAACATTGCGTTCCTAACAAGCTAGGTGAAGGACGGCTTTCACAAACACTTATCCCTCAGAACTGAGCAAGTGGAGAGATGTTCGTTCATCTAGCACAAAGGGAACGGGTTGCAGGAGAATCTTTTACTCTAGTTTCTCAGGATGTTTACTAGTGCCGGTTTGAAGTTATTGCAGTTTTCACTGTGAAACAGTGTTGGAGCTTGTACCTCCACATATATATATTTGGATTGGAGTATGCAACTGAAAACAAACTTTGTGTTCCCAACAAGCTAAGTGAAGTACGGCTTTCACACACACTTGTCTCTCAGAACTGAGCATGTGGATACACGTTCGTTCATCTATCAAAAGGGAACGGGTTGAAAGAGAAAGTATTACTCTGGTTTCTCAGTCTGTTACCTAGTGCCGGTTTGAATTTCCTGCAGTTTTCACTGTAAAGTCGATTTGGAGCTTGTACCTCCCCATATATATGTATGGAGTGGGGTTTGCAACTGAAAAGAATCTTTGTTTTCCCAAAAAGCTAGGTGAAGGACGGCATTCACACACAATTATCTCTCAGAACTGAGCATGTGGAGAGACGTTCTTTCATATAGCTAAAAGTGAATGGGTTGCAGGAGAAAGTTTTTCTCTGGTTTCTCAGTCTGTTTCCTATTGCCGGTTTGAAGTTCCTGCAGTTTTCAATGTAAAGCTGAGTTGGAGCTAGTACCTCCGCATATATATGTATGGAGTGGTGTTTGCAACTGAAAAGAACCTATCTGTTCCCAACAAGCTAGATGAAGGACGGCTTTCACACACACTTATCTCTCAGAACTGAGCATCTGGAGAGACGTTCGTTCATCTAGCACCAAGGGAACGGGTGGCAGGAGAAACTTTTACTATGGTTTCTCAGTCTGTTTCCTAGTGCCGGTTTGAAGTTCCTGCAGTTTTCACAGTAAAACCGAGTTGGAGCTAGTACCTCCCCATATATATGTATGGAGTGGAGTTTGCAACTTAAAAGAAACTTTGTGTTCCCAACAAGATATGTGAAGGACGGCTTTCACACACAGTTATCTCTCAGAATTGAGCATGTGGAGGGACGATCGTTCATCTAGTACCAAGGGAAATGTTTGCATGAGAAAATTTTACTCTGGTTTCTCAGTCTGTTTCCTAGTGCCTGTTTGAAGTTCCTGCAGTTTTCACTGTAAAGTCGTGTTGGAGCTAGTACCTCCCCATATATATGTGTGGAGTGGAGTTTGCAACTGAAAAGAGACTTTGTGTTCCCAACAAGCAAGTTGAAAGACGACTTTCACACACACTATCCCTCAGAAATGAGCATGTGGATAGTCGTTCGTTCATCTAGCTCAAATGGAACGGGTTGCAGGAGGAACATTTACTCTGGTTTCTCAGGATGTTTCCTAGTGCCGGTTTGAATTTCCTGCAGTTTTCACTGTAAAACCGAGTTGGAGCTAGTACCTCCCCACATATATGTAAGGATTGGTGTTTGATGATGAAAAGAAACATTGTGTTCCTAACAAGCTAGGTGAAGGACGGCTTCACAAACACTTATCCCTCAGAACTGAGCAAGTGGAGAGATGTTCATTCATCTAGCACAAAGGGAACGGGTTGCAGGAGAATCTTTTACTCTAGTTTCTCAGGATGTTTACTAGTGCCAGTTTGAAGTTATTGCAGTTTTTACTGTGAAAAAGAGTTGGAGCTTGTACCTCCACATATATATATTTGGATTGGAGTACACAACTGAAAAGAAATTTTGTGTTCCCAACAAGTTAGGTGAAGGACGGCTTTCACACACACTTATCTCCCAGAAGTGAGCATGTGGAGAGACGTTCGTTCGCCTAGCACCAAGGGAACGGTTTGCACGAGAAACTTTTACTGTGGTTTCTCAGGATGTTTCCTAGTGCCGGTTTGATGTTCCTGAAGTTTTCACTGTAAAACCGAGTTGGAGCTAGTACCTCCCCATATATATGTAAGAAGTAGGAGTTGCAAATGAATAGAAACTTTGTGTTCACAACAAGCTAGGTGAAGGACGGCTTTCACACACACTTGTCTCTCAGAACTGAGAATGTGGATAGACGTTCGTTCATCTATCAAAAGGGAACGGGTTGAAAGAGAAACTATTACTCTGGTTTCTCAGTCTGTTACCTAGTGCCGGTTTGAAGTTCCTGTAGTTTTCACTGTAAAGTCGATTTGGAGCTAGTACCTCCCCATATATATTTATGGAGTGGAGTTTGCAACTGAAAAGAAACTTTGTTTTCCCAAAAAGCTAGGTGAAGAACGGCGTTCACACACACTTATCTCTCAGAACTGAGCATGTGGATAGAAGTTCGTTCATCTAGCACGAAGGGAACGGGTTGCAGGGGAAACTTTTACTCTGGTTTCTCAGTCTGTTTCCTAGTGGCGGTTTGAAGTTCCTGCAGTTTTCACTGTAAAATCTTGTTGGAGCTAGTACCTCCCCATATATATGTATGGAGTGGGGTTTGCAACTGAAAAGAAACTTTGTGTTCCCAACAAGCTATGTGAAAGCGACTTTCACACACACCTATCCCTCAAAACTGAGCATGTGGATAGTCGTACATTCACCTAGCACAAATGGAACGAGATGCAGGAGGAACTTTTACTCTGGTTACTCAGGATGTTTCCTAGTGCCGGTTTGAATTTCCAGCAGTTTTCACTGTAAAACCGAGTTGGGGCTAGTACCTCCCCACATATATGTAAGGATTGGTGTTTGCTGCTGAAAAGAAGCATTGTGTTCCTAACAAGCTAGGTGAAGGACGGCTTTCACAAACACTTATCTCTCAGAACTGAACAAGTGGAGAGATATTCGTTCATCTAGCACAAAGGGAACGGGTTGCAGGAGAAACTTTTACTCTGATTTCTCAGGCTGTTTCCTAGTGCCGGTTTGAAGTTATTGCAGTTTTCACTGTGAAACAGTGTTGGAGCTAGAAACTCCACATATATATATTTGGAGTGGAGTAAGCAACTGAAAAGAAACTTTGTGTTCCCAACAAGCTATGTGAAGGACGCCTTTCACACACCCTTATCTCCCAGAAGTGAGCATGTGGAGAGACGATCGTTCGCCTAGCACCAAGGGAAATGGTTGCAGGAGAAACTTTTACTCTGATATCTCAGGATGTTTCCTAGTGCTGGTTTGATGTTCCTGCAGTTTTCACTGTAAAATCTAGTTGGAGCTAGTACCTCCCCATATATATGTAAGAAGTAGGATTTGCAACTGAAAAGAAACTTTGTGTTCCCAACAAGCTAGTTGAAGGACGACTTTCACACACACTTGTCTCTCACAACTGAGCATGTGGATAGACGTTCGTTCATATAGCAAAAGGGAACGGGTTGAAAGAGAAACTATTATTCTGGTTGCTCAGTCTGTTACCTAGTGCCGGTTTGAAGTTCCTGCAGTTTTCACTGTAAATTCGTGTTGGAGCTAGTACCTCCCCATATATATGTATGGATTGGAGTTTGCAACTGAAAAGGAAATTGGTTTTCCCAAAAAGCTAGGTGAAGGACGGCGTTCACACACACTTATCTCACAGAACTGAGCATGTGGAGAGATGTTCGTTCATCTAGCACCAAGGGAACGGGTTGCAGGAGAAACTTTTACTCTGGTTTCTCAGTCTGTTTCCTAGTTCCGTTATGAAGTTCCTGCAGTTTTCACTGTAAAACCGAGTTATAGATTTTACATACCCATATATACTTATGGAGTGGAATTTGCAACTGAGAAGAATCTTGTGTTCCCAACAAGCTAGTTGAAGGACGGCTTTAACTCACATAACTCTCAGAACTGAGTATGTGGAGAGACGTTCGTTCATCTAGCACCAAGGGAACGGGTTGCAGGGGAAACTTTTACTCTTGTTTCTCAGTCTGTTTCCTAGTGCCGGTTTGAAGTTCCTGCAATTTTCTCTGTAAAACCGGGTTGAAGCTAGTACCTTCCCATATATATGTATGGAGTGGAGATATCAACTGAAAAGAAACTTTGTGTTCCCAAAAAGCTAGGTGAAGACGGCTTTCACACACACTTATCTCTCAGAACTGAGCATGTGGAGAGACGTTCGTTCATCTAGCACGAAGGGATCTGTTTGCAGGGGAAACTTTTACTCTGGTTTCTCAGTCTGTTTCCTATTGCCTGTTTGAAGTTCCTGCAATTTTCACTGTAAAACCGAGTTGGAGCTAGTACTTACCCTTATATATGTATGGAGTGGAGTTTGCAACTGAAAAGAAACTTTGTGTTCCCAACAAGCTAAGTGAAGTACGGCTTTCACACACACTTGTCTCTCAGAACTGAGCATGTGGATACACGTTCGTTCATCTATCAAAAGGGAACGGGTTGAAAGAGAAAGTATTACTCTGGTTTCTCAGTCTGTTACCTAGTGCCGGTTTGAATTTCCTGCAGTTTTCACTGTAAAGTCGATTTGGAGCTTGTACCTCCCCATATATATGTATGGAGTGGGGTTTGCAACTGAAAAGAATCTTTGTTTTCCCAAAAAGCTAGGTGAAGGACGGCATTCACACACAATTATCTCTCAGAACTGAGCATGTGGAGAGACGTTCTTTCATATAGCTAAAAGTGAATGGGTTGCAGGAGAAAGTTTTTCTCTGGTTTCTCAGTCTGTTTCCTATTGCCGGTTTGAAGTTCCTGCAGTTTTCAATGTAAAGCTGAGTTGGAGCTAGTACCTCCGCATATATATGTATGGAGTGGTGTTTGCAACTGAAAAGAACCTATCTGTTCCCAACAAGCTAGATGAAGGACGGCTTTCACACACACTTATCTCTCAGAACTGAGCATCTGGAGAGACGTTCGTTCATCTAGCACCAAGGGAACGCGTGGCAGGAGAAACTTTTACTATGGTTTCTCAGTCTGTTTCCTAGTGCCGGTTTGAAGTTCCTGCAGTTTTCACAGTAAAACCGAGTTGGAGCTAGTACCTCCCCATATATATGTATGGAGTGGAGTTTGCAACTTAAAAGAAACTTTGTGTTCCCAACAAGATATGTGAAGGACGGCTTTCACACACAGTTATCTCTCAGAATTGAGCATGTGGATAGACGTTCGTTCATCTAGCACCTAGGGAAGGGGTGGCTGGAGAAACTTTTACTCTGGTTTCTCACTATGTTTCCTAGTGCCGGTTTGAAATTCCTGCAGTTTTCACTGGAAAACATATTTGGAGCTACTACCTCCCCATATATACTTATGGAGTGGAGTTTGCAACTGAAAACAAACATTGTGTTCCCAACAATCTAGGTGAAGGACGGCTTTGACACACATATATCTCTCAGAGCTGAGCATGTGGAGAGAGGTTCGTTCATCTAGCACCAAGGGAAAAGGATGCAGGAGAAACTTTTACTCTGGTTTCTCAGACTGTTTCCTAGTTCCGGTTTGAATTTCCTGCAGTTTTCACTGTAAAACCGAATTGGAGTTGGAATCTCCCCCTATATATGTATGGAATGGTGTTTGAAGCCGAAAAGAAACTTTGTGTTCCCAAAAAGCTGCGTGAAGAACGGCTTTCACACACACTTATCTCTCAGAACTGAGCATGTGGAGAGACGTTCGTTCATCTAGCACGAACAGAACGGGTTGCAGGAGAAACTTTTACTAGGATTTCTCAGTCTGTTTCCTATTGCCGGTTTGAAGATCCTGCAGTTTTCACTGTAAAACAGATTCGGAGCTTGTATCTCCCCATATATATGAATGGATTGGTGTTTGCAACTGAAAAAACGTTTGTGTTCCCAACAAGCTAGTTGAAGTACGACATTCACACACACTTATTTCTTACAACTGAGCATGTGGAGAGACGTTCGCTCACCTAGCACCAAGGGATCGGGTTGCAGGAGAGAATTTTACTCTGGTTTTTCAGTCTGTTTCCTAGTGCCGGTTTGAAGTTCCTGCAGTTTTCACTGTTAAACCGAGTTGGTGCTAGTACCTCCCCATATCTATGTTTAGAGTGGAGTTTGCAACTGAAAAGAAACTTTGTGTTCCCAACAAGCTAGGTGAAGAACGGCTTTCACACACACTTAGCACTCAGAACTGAGCATGTGGAGAGACGTTCGTTCACCTAGCACCAAGGGAAAGGGTTGCAGGAGAAACTTTTACTCTGGTTTCTCAGTCTGTTTCCTACTTCCGGTTTGAAGTTCCTGCAGTTTTCACTGTAAAATCGATTGGAGCTATTACCTCCCCCTATATATGTATGGAGTGTAGTTTGCAACTGAAAAGAAACTTTGAGTTCCCTACAAGCTAGGAGAAGGATGGCTTTCACACACATATCTCTCAAACTGAGCATGTGGAGAGACGTTCGTTCATCTAGCACCAAGGGAATGGGTTGCAGGAGAAAATTTTACTCTGTTATCTCAGTCTGTTTCCTAGTGCCGGTTTCAAGTTCCTGCAGTTTTCACTGTAAAACCGAGTTGGAGCTTGTACCTCCGCATATATATGTATGGTTTGGAGTTTGCAACTGAAAAGAATCTTTGTTTTCCCAACAAGCTGGTGAACAACGGAATTGAAACACACATATCTCTCAGAAATGAGCATGTGGAGAGACTTTCGTTCATCTAGCACCAAGGGAAAAGGATGCAGGAGAAACTTTTACTCTGGTTTCTCAGTCTGTTTCCTAGTTCTGGTTTGAATTTCCTGCATTTATCACAGTAAAAACGAATTGGAGCTAGAACCACCCCCTATATATGTATGGAATGGAGTTTGAAACTGAAAAGAAACTTTGTGTTCCCAACAAGCTAGGTGAAGTACGGCTTTCACACACACTTCTCTCTCAGAATTGAGCATGTGGAGAGACGTTCGTTCATCTAGCACCAACTGAACGGGTTGCACGAGAAACTATTACTCTGGTTTCTCAGTCTATTTCCTAGTGCCGGTTTGAAGTTCCTGCAGTTTATACCGTAAAATCGAGTTGGAGCTAGTACCTCCCCATATATATTTATGGAGTGGAGTTTGCAACTGAAAAGAAACTTTGTGTTCATAAGAAGCTACTTGAAGGACGGCTTTCACACACATATCACTCAGAACTGAGCATGTGGAGAGACGTTCGTTCATCTAGCACCAAAGGAAAAGATGCAGGAAAAACTTTTACTCTGGTTTCTCAGTCTGTTTCCTAGTGCTGGTTTGAAGTTCCTGCAGTTTTCACTGTAAAACAGAGTAGGAGCTAGTACCTACCCATATATATGTATGGATTGGAGTTTGCATCTGAAAAGAAACTTTGTGTTCCCCACAAGCTAGGTGAAGGTCGGCTTTCACACACAATTATCTCTCAGAACTGAGCATGTGGAGAGTGGTTCGTTCATCTAGGATCAAGGGAACGTGTTGCAGGGGAAACTTTTACGCTGGTTCCTCAGGATGTTTCCTAGTGCCGGTTTGAAGTTCCTGCAGTTTTCACTGTAAAAACAGTTGGGTCTAGTATCTCCCTCTATATATGCAAGGATTGGAGATTGCAAGTGAAAATAAGCATTGTGTTCCCAACAAGCTAGGTGAAGGACGGCTTTCACACACACTTATCTCTCAGAACTTAGCATGTGGAGAGTCATTCGTTCATCTAGAAACAAGGGAACGGTTTGCAGGAGAAAATTTTTCTCGGTTTTATCAGTCTGTTTCCTAGTTCTGGTTTGAATTTCCTGCATTTATCACAGTAAAAACGAATTGGAGCTAGAACCACCCCCTATATATGTATGGAATGGAGTTTGAAACTGAAAAGAAACTTTGTGTTCCCAACAAGCTAGGTGAAGTACGGCTTCCACACACAATTCTCTCTCAGAATTGAGCATGTGGAGAGACGTTCGTTCATCTAGCACCAACTGAACGGGTTGCAGGAGAAACGATTACTCTGGTTTCTCAGTCTATTTCCTAGTGCCGGTTTGAAGTTCCTGCAGTTTATACCGTAAAATCGAGTTGGAGCTAGTACCTCCCCCTATATATTTATGGAGTGGAGTTTGCAACTGAAAAGAAACTTTGTGTTCCCAACAAGCTATTTGAAGGACGGCTTTCACACACATATCACTCAGAACTGAGCATGTGGAGAGATGTTCGTTCATCTAGCACCAAGGGAATTGTTTGCAGGAGAAACTTTTACTCTGCTATCTCAGTCTGTTTCCTAGTGCCGGATTGAAGTTCCTGCAGTTTTCACTGTAAAACAGAGTTGGAGCTAGTACCTCCCCATATATATGTATGGAGTGTAGTTTGCAACTGAAAAGAAACTTTGTGTTCCCAACAAGCTAGGTGAAGGACGGCTTTCACACACACATATCTCTCAGAACTGAGCATGTGGAGAGACGTTCGTTCATCTAGCAACAAAGGAAAAGGATGCAGGAAAAACTTTTACTCTGGTTTCTCAGTCTGTTTCCTAGTGCCGCTTTGAAGTTCCTGCAGTTTTCACTGTAAAACGGAGTTGGATCTAGTACCTCTCCCTATATATTCAAGGTGTGGAGTTTGCAAATGAAAATAAGCATTGTGTTCCCAACAAGCTTGGTGAAGGACGGATTTCACACACACTTATCTCTCAGAACTGAGCATGTGGAGAGAATTTCGTTCATCTAGCACCAAGGGAAAAGGATGCAGGAGAAACTTTTACTCTGGTTTCTCAGTCTGTTTCCTAGTTCTGGTTTGAATTTCCTGCATTTATCACAGTAAAAACGAATTGGAGCTAGAACCACCCCCTATATATGTATGGAATGGAGTTTGAAACTGAAAAGAAACTTTGTGTTCCCAACAAGCTAGGTGAAGTACGGCTTTCACACACACTTCTCTCTCAGAATTGAGCATGTGGAGAGACGTTCGTTCATCTAGCACCAACTGAACGGGTTGCACGAGAAACTATTACTCTGGTTTCTCAGTCTATTTCCTAGTGCCGGTTTGAAGTTCCTGCAGTTTATACCGTAAAATCGAGTTGGAGCTAGTACCTCCCCATATATATTTATGGAGTGGAGTTTGCAACTGAAAAGAAACTTTGTGTTCATAAGAAGCTACTTGAAGGACGGCTTTCACACACATATCACTCAGAACTGAGCATGTGGAGAGACGTTCGTTCATCTAGCACCAAAGGAAAAGATGCAGGAAAAACTTTTACTCTGGTTTCTCAGTCTGTTTCCTAGTGCTGGTTTGAAGTTCCTGCAGTTTTCACTGTAAAACAGAGTAGGAGCTAGTACCTACCCATATATATGTATGGATTGGAGTTTGCATCTGAAAAGAAACTTTGTGTTCCCCACAAGCTAGGTGAAGGTCGGCTTTCACACACAATTATCTCTCAGAACTGAGCATGTGGAGAGTGGTTCGTTCATCTAGGATCAAGGGAACGTGTTGCAGGGGAAACTTTTACGCTGGTTCCTCAGGATGTTTCCTAGTGCCGGTTTGAAGTTCCTGCAGTTTTCACTGTAAAAACAGTTGGGTCTAGTATCTCCCTCTATATATGCAAGGATTGGAGATTGCAAGTGAAAATAAGCATTGTGTTCCCAACAAGCTAGGTGAAGGACGGCTTTCACACACACTTATCTCTCAGAACTTAGCATGTGGAGAGTCATTCGTTCATCTAGAAACAAGGGAACGGTTTGCAGGAGAAAATTTTTCTCGGTTTTATCAGTCTGTTTCCTAGTTCTGGTTTGAATTTCCTGCATTTATCACAGTAAAAACGAATTGGAGCTAGAACCACCCCCTATATATGTATGGAATGGAGTTTGAAACTGAAAAGAAACTTTGTTTTCCCAACAAGCTAGGTGAAGTACGGCTTCCACACACAATTCTCTCTCAGAATTGAGCATGTGGAGAGACGTTCGTTCATCTAGCACCAACTGAACGGGTTGCAGGAGAAACGATTACTCTGGTTTCTCAGTCTATTTCCTAGTGCCGGTTTGAAGTTCCTGCAGTTTATACCGTAAAATCGAGTTGGAGCTAGTACCTCCCCCTATATATTTATGGAGTGGAGTTTGCAACTGAAAAGAAACTTTGTGTTCCCAACAAGCTATTTGAAGGACGGCTTTCACACACATATCACTCAGAACTGAGCATGTGGAGAGATGTTCGTTCATCTAGCACCAAGGGAATTGTTTGCAGGAGAAACTTTTACTCTGCTATCTCAGTCTGTTTCCTAGTGCCGGATTGAAGTTCCTGCAGTTTTCACTGTAAAACAGAGTTGGAGCTAGTACCTCCCCATATATATGTATGGAGTGTAGTTTGCAACTGAAAAGAAACTTTGTGTTCCCAACAAGCTAGGTGAAGGACGGCTTTCACACACACATATCTCTCAGAACTGAGCATGTGGAGAGACGTTCGTTCATCTAGCAACAAAGGAAAAGGATGCAGGAAAAACTTTTACTCTGGTTTCTCAGTCTGTTTCCTAGTGCCGCTTTGAAGTTCCTGCAGTTTTCACTGTAAAACGGAGTTGGATCTAGTACCTCTCCCTATATATTCAAGGTGTGGAGTTTGCAAATGAAAATAAGCATTGTGTTCCCAACAAGCTTGGTGAAGGACGGATTTCACACACACTTATCTCTCAGAACTGAGCATGTGGAGAGAATTTCGTTCATCTAGCACCAAGGGAATTGGTTGCAGGAGAAATATTTACTCTGGTTTTTCAGTCTGTTTCCTAGTGCCGGTTTGAATTTCCTGCAGTTTTCACTATAAAACCGATTTGGAGCTTGTACCTCCCCATATATATATATGGAGTGTAGTTTGCAACTGAAAAGAAACTTTGTGTTCCCAACAAGGTAGGTGAAGGACGGCTTTCACACACACATATCTCTCAGAACTGAGCATGTGGAGAGAATTTCGTTCATCTTGCACCAAGGGAATTGTTTGCAGGAGAAACTTTTACTCTGGTTTCTTAGCCTGTTTCCTAGTTACGGTTTGAATTTCAGTCAGTTTTCACTGTAAAACCGAATTGGACCTAGAAACTCCACCTATATATGTATGGAATGGAGTTTGAAACCGAAAAGAAACTTTGTGTTCCCAACAAGATAAGTGAAGTACGTCTTTCATTCACAATTATCTATCAGAACTTGGCATGTGGAGAGACGTTCGTTCAACTAGCACCAAGGGAAAAGGATGCAGGGGAAACTTTTACTCTCGTTTCTCAGTCTGTTTCCTAGTGCCGGTTTGAAGTTCCTGCAGTTTTCACTGTAAAACCGAGTTGGAGCTAGTACCACCCCTTATATATGTATGGAGTGGAGTTTCCAACTGAAAAGAAACTTTGTGTTCCCAACAAGCTAGGTGAAGTACGGCTTTCACACACACTTATCTCTCAGAACTGAGTGTGTGTAGAGACGTTCGTTCAACTAGCACCAAAGGAACGGGTGACAGGGAAACTTTACTCTGGTTTCTCAGTCTGTTTCCTAGGGCCGGTTTGAAGTTCCTGCAGTTTTCACTGTAAAAACGAGTCGGAGCTTGTATCTAACCATATATATGTATGGAATGGATTTTGCAACTGAAAAGAAACTTTGTTTTCTCAACAAGCTAGGTGAAGGACGGCGTTAACACACACTTATCTCTCCGAACTGAGCATGTGGAGAGATGTTCGTTCATGTAGCACCAAGGGAACGGGATGCAGTAGAAACTTTTACTCTGGTTTCACATTCTGTTTCCTCTTGCCGGTTTGAAATTCCTGCAGTTTTCACTGTAAAACCGAGTCGGAGCTAGTACCTCCCCTTATATATGTATGGATTACAGTTTGCAACTGAAAGAAACTTTGTGTTCCCAACAAGCTAGGTGAAGGACGGCTTTCACACAGAATTATCTCTCAGAAGTGAGCATGTGGGGAGACATTCGTTCATCTTGCACAAAGGGAACGGTTTACAAGAGAAACTTTTACTCTGATTTCTCAGTCTGTTTCCTAGTGCCGGTTTGAAGTTCCTGCAGTTTTCACTGTAAAAACGAGTTGGAGCTAGTAACTCTCTATATATATGTATGGAGTGGAGTTTCCAACTTAAAATAATCATGTGTTCCCAACAAGCATAGTGAAGAACAGCATTCACACACACTTATCTCTCCGAACTGAGCATGTGGAGAGTAGTTCGTTCATCTAGCACGAAGGGAAATGGTGGCAGGAGAAACTTTTACTCTGGTTTCTCAGTCTGTTTCCTAGTGCCGGATTGAAGTTCCTGCGGTTTTCACTGTAAAACCGAGTTGGTGCTAGTAACTCCCCATACATATGTATGGAATGGAGTTTGCAACTGAAAAGAAACTTTGTGTTCCCAACATGCTAGGTGAAGGACGGCGTTCACACACACTTATTTCTCCGGACTGAGCATGTGGAAAGACGTTCGTTCATGTAGAACCAAGGGAACGTTTTGCAGGAGAAACTTTTACTCTGCTTTCTCAGTCTGTTTCCTACTTCCGGTTTGAAGTTCCTGCAGTTTTCACTGTAAAACCGATTGGAGCTAGTACCTCCCCCTTTATATATGTATGGAGTTTAGTTTGCAACTGAAAAGAAACTTTGAGTTCCCTACAAGCTAGTAGAAGGACGACTTTCACACACATATCTCTCAGAACTGAGCATGTGGAGAGACGTTCGTTCATTTAGCACCAAGGGAATGGGTTGCAGGAGAAAATTTTACTCTGTTATCTCAGTCTGTTTCCTAGTGCCTTTTTCAAGTTCCTGCAGTTTTCACTGTAAAACCGAGTTGGAGATTGTACCTCCGCATATATATGTATGGTTTGGGGTTTGCAACTGAAAAGAAACTTTGTTTTCCCAACAAGCTGGTGAACAACGGCATTGAAACACACATATCTCTCAGAACTGAGCATGTGGAGAGACTTTCGTTCATCTAGCACCAAGGGAAAAGTATGCAGGAGAAACTTTTACTGCTGTTTCTCAGTCTGTTTCCTTGTGCCGGTTTGAAGTTCCTGCAGTTTTCACGGTAAAACCGAGTTGGAGCTAGTACCTCCCCATATATATATATGGATTGGGGTTTGCAACTGAAAAGAAACTTTGTGTTCCCAACAAACAAGGTGAAGGACGGCTTACACACACTCTTATCTCTCAGAACTGAGCATGTGGAGAGACTTTCGTTCATCTAGCACCAAGGGAAAAGGACGCAGGAGAAACATTTACTCTGGTTTCTCAGTCTGTTTCCTAGTGCCGGTTTGAAGTTCCTGCAGTTTTCACTGTAAAAGAGAGTTGGAGCTGGTACCTACCCATATATATGTATGGAGTGGAGTTTGCATCTGAAAAGAAACTTTGTGTTCCCAACAAGCTAGGTGAAGGATGGCTTTCACACACAATTATCTCTCAGAACAGAGCATGTGGAGAGCGGTTCGTTCATCTAGCACCAAGGGAACGTGTTGCAGGGGAAACTATTACGCTGGTTTCTCAGGATGTTTCCTAGTGCCGGTTTGAATTTCTTGCAGTTTTCACTGTAAAAAAGAGTTGGATCAAGTACCTCCCCATATATATGCACGGATTGGAGATTGCAACTTAAAATAAGCATTGTGTTCCCAACAAGCTAGGTGAAGGACGGCTTTCACACACACTTATCTCTCAGAACTTAGCATGTGGAGAGACATTCGTTCATCTAGAAACAAGGGAACGGTTTGCAGGAGAAAATTTTTCTCTGGTTTCTCAGGCAGTTTCATAGTTCTGGTTTGAATTTCCTGCATTTTTCACAGTAAAATCGAATTGGAGCTAGAACCACCCCCTATATATATATGGAATGGATTTCGAAACTGAAAAGAAACTTTGTGTTTCCAACAAGCTAGGTGAAGAACGGCTTTCACACACAATTATCTATCAGAGCTGAGCATGTGGAGAGACGTTCGTTCATCTAGCACCAACTGAACGGGTTGCAGGAGAAACTTTTACTCTGGTTTCTCAGTCTGTTTCCTAGTGCCGCTTTGAAGTTACTGCAGTTTTCACTGAAAAACGGAGTTGGAGCTAGTACCTCCCCATATATATGTATGGAGTGGAGTTTGCAACTGAAAAGAACCTTTGTGTTCCCAACAAGCTAGGTGAAGGACGGCTTTCACACACACTTATTTCTCAGAACTGAGCATATGCAGAGATGTTCGTTCATCTAAAACCAGGGGAACGGATTGCAGGAGTAACTTTTAATCTGGTTTCTCAGTCTGTTTCCAAGTGCCGTATCAGGTTCCTGCAGTTTTCACTGAAAAACCGAGTTGGAGCATGTACATCCCCATATATACGTATGGAGTGGAATTTGCAACTGAAAAGAATCTTGTGTTCCCAACAAGAGAGTTGAAGGGCGGCTTTAACACACTTATCTCTCAGAACTGAGCATGTTGAGAGACGTTCGTTCATCTAGCACTAAGGGAACAGGTTGCAGGAGAAAATTATTACTCTGCTTTCTCAGTCTATTTCCTTCTGCCGGTTTGAAGTTCCTGCAGTTTTCAGTGTAAAACCGAGTTGGAGCTAGTACCTCCTCCTTTATATGTATGGAGTGGTGTTTGCAACTGAAAAGAAATTTTGTGTTCCCAACAAGCTAGATGAAGGACGGCTTTCACACACATATCACTCAGAATTGAGCATGTGGAGAGACGTTCGTTCATCTAGCACCAAGGGAATTGGTTGCAGGAGAAACTATTACTCTGGTTTCTCAGTCTGTTTCCTAGTGCCATTTTGATGTTCCTGCAGTTTTCACTGTAAAACCTAGTTGAAGCTAGTACCTCCCCATATATATGTATGGAGAGTAGATTGCAACAGAAAAGAAAATTTGTGTTCCCAACAAGCTAGGTGAAGGACAGCTTTCACACACACATATCTCTCAGAACTGAGCATGTGGAGAGACGTTCGTTCGTCTAGCACCAAGGGTAAACGATGCAGGAGAAACTTTTACTCTGATTTCTCAGTCTGTTTCCTAGTGCCGCTTTGAAGTTCCTGCAGTTTTCACTGTAAAACCGAGTTGGAACTAGTACCTGTCCCTATATATGCAAGGTGTGGAGTTTGCAACTGAAAATAATCATTGTGTTCCCAACAAGCTAGGTGAAAGACGGCTTTCACACACAATTATCTCTCAGAACTAAGCATGTGGAGAGACTTTCGTTCATCTAGCACAAAGGGAACGGGTTGCAGGAGAAACTTTTACTCTGGTTTCTCAGCCTGTTTCCTAGTTACGGTTTGAATTTCCTGCAGTTTTCAGTGTAAAACCGAATTGGAGCTAGAACATCCCCCTGTATATGTATGGAATGGAGTTTGAAACCGAAAAAAAACTTTGTGTTCCCAACAAGCTAGTTGAAGAACAGCGTTCACACACAAATATCTATCAGAAATGAGCATGTGGAGAGACGTTCGTTCATCTAGAACCAAGGGAAAAAGAATGCAGGAGAAACTTTTACTCTGGTTTCTCAGTCTGTTTCCTAATGCCGGTTTGAAGTTCCTGCAGTTTTCACTGTAAAACCGATTTGGAGCTAGTTCCTCCGGATATATATGTATGGAGTGGCATTTGCAACTGAAAAGAACCTTTGTGTTCCCAAAAAGCTAGGTGAAGGACGGCTTTCACACACACTTATTTCTCAGAACTGAGCGTGTGTAGAGACGTTCGTTCACCTAGCATCAAGGGAAAGGTTTGCAGGAGAAACTTATACTCTGCATTCTCAGTCTATTTCCTAGTGCCGATTTGAGGTTCCTGCAATTTCCCCTGTAAAACCGATTTGGATATACTACCAACCCCTATATATGAAAGGAGTGGTGTTTGCAACTGAAAATTAACTTTGTATTCCCAACAAGCAAGGTGAAGGACAGCTTTCACACACACTTATCTCTCAGAACTGAGCATGTGGAGAGACGTTCGTTCATCTAGCACCAAGGGAATGGGTTGCAGGAGAAACTTTTACTCCGGATTTTCAGTCTGTTTCCTAGTGCCGGTTTGAAGTTCCTGCAGTTTTCACTGTAAAACAGAGTTGGAGCTAGTACCTCCCCATATATATGTATGGAGTGGAGTTTGCAACTGAAAAGAAACTTTGTGTTCCCAAAAAGCTAGGTGAAGGACGGCTTTCACATACCCTTATCTCTCAGAACTGAGCATGTGGAGAGACTTTCCTTCAATTAGTAACAAGGGAACGGGTGGCAGGAGAAAGTTTTACTCTGGTTTCTCAGTCTGTTTCCTAGTGCCGGTTTGAAGTTCCTGCAGTTTTCACTGTAAAACCGAGTTGGTGCTAGTACCTCCCCATATATATGTATGAAATGGAGTTTGCAACTGAAAAGAAACTTTGTGTTCCCAACAAGCTAGATGAAGGACGGCGTTCACACACACTTATCGCTCCGAACTGAGCATGTGGAAAGACGTTCGTTCATGTAGCACGAATGGAACGGTTTGCAGGAGAAAAAATTTTACTCTGGTTTCTCAGTCTGTTTCCTAGTGCTGGTTTGAAGTTCCTGCAGTTTTCACTGTAAAACATTGTTGGAGCTAGTACCTGCCCAAATATATGTATGGAGAGGAGTTTGCAACTGTAAAGAAACTTTGTGTTCCCAACAAGCTAGCTGAACTACGGTGTTCACACACACTTATCTCTCAGAACTTAGTACGTGGAGAGACTTTCGTTCATCTAGCAAGAAGGAAACGGGTTGCAGGAGAAACTTTTAATCTGGTTTCTCCGTCTGTTTCATACTGCCGTTTTGAAGTTCCTGCAGCTTTCACTGTAAATCCGACTCGGAGCTACTGCCTCCCCATATATATATATGGATTGGGTTTGCAACTGAAAATAAACTTTGTGTTCCCAAGAAGCTAGTTGAAGGACGGCTTTCACACACACTTATCTCTTAGAACTGAGCATGTGGAGATACGTTCGTTCATCTATCACAAAGGGAACGGGTTGCAGGAGAAACTTTTACTCTGGATTCTCAGTCAGTTTCCTAGTGCCGGTTTGATGTTCCTGCAGTTTTCACTGTAAAACCGAGTTGGAGCTAGTACCTCCCCATATACATGTATGGATTGGTGTTTGCAAGTGAAAAGAAACTTTGTGTTCCCAACAAGCTAGGTGAAGGATGGCTTTCACACACACACATCTCTCAGAACTGAGCATGTGGAGAGACGTTTGTTCATCTAGCAACAAGGGAACGGGTTGCAGAGGAAACTTTTACTCTGAATTCTCAGTCTGTTTCCTACTGGCGATTACATGTTCCTGCAGTTTTCACTGTAAAACCGAGTTGGAGCTAGTACCTCCCCATATACATGTATGGAGTGGAGTTTGCAACTGAAAAGAAACTTTGTGTTCCCAACAATCTAGGTGAATGGCGGTTATAACACACTTATCTCTCAGAACTGAGCATTTAGAGAGACGTTCGTTCATGTAGCACGAAGGGAACGGGTTGCAGAAGAAACTTTTACTCTGTTTTCACAGTCTGTTTCCTAGTGCCGTTTTGAAGTTCCTGCAGGTTTCACTGTAAAACCGATTTGGAGCTAGTAACTCCCCATATATATATGTATGGATTGGAGTTGGCAACTGAAAAGAAACTTTGTGTTCCCAACAAGCTAGGTGAAGAACGGCGTTCACACACAATTTTCTCTCAAAACTGAGCATGTGAATAGACGTTCTTTCATCTAGTACGGATGGAACGGTTTGCAGTAGAAAGTTTTACTCTGGTTTCTCAGTCTGTTTACTACTGTCGCTTTGAAGTTCCTGCAGTTTTCACTGTAAAACCGAGTTGGAGCTAGAACTTCCCCATAAATATGTATGGAGTGGAGTTTGCAACTGAAAAGAAACTTTGTGTTCCCAGAAAGCTAGGTGAAGGACGGCTTTCACACATCCTTATCTCTCAGAACTGAGCATGTGGAGAGACGTTCGTTCATCTAGCACAATTGGTAAGTGTTGCAGGAGTAACTTTTACTCTGGTTTCTCTGTCTGTTTCCTAGTGCCGTTATGAGGTTCCTGCAGTTTTCACTGTAAAACCGATTTGGAGCTTGTACATCCCCATATATACGTATGGAGTGGAATTTGCAACTGAAAAGAATCTTGTGTTCCGAACAAGCTAGGTAAAGGGCGGCTTTAACACACTTATTTCTCAGAACTGAGAATTCGGAGAGACTTTCTTTCACCTAGCACCAAAGGGAACGGGTTGCAGGAGAAAATTTTTCTCTGGATTCTCAGTCTTTTTAATAGTGCCGGTTTTAAGTTCCTGCTTTCTTCACTGTAAAAACTAGTTAGAGCTAGTACCTCCCTATACATAGGTATGGAATGGAGATTGCAAATGAAAAGAAACTTTGTGTTCCCAACAAGATAGTTGAAGGACGGCTTTCACACTCACTTATCTCTCAGAACTGAGCATGGGAGAGACGTTCGTTCATCTAGCACCAAGGGAACTGTTTCCAGGAGAAAATTTTACTCTGCTTTCTCAGCCTTTTTCCTAGTGCCTGTTTGAAGTTCCTGCAGTTTTCACTGTAAAGTCCTGTTGGAGCTAGTACCTCCCCATTTATATGTATGGAGTGGAGTTTGCAACTGAAAAGAAACTTTGTGTTCCCAACAAGCTAGGTGAAGGACGGCGTTCAAACACACTTAACTCTCAGAACTCAGCATGTGGATAGAATTTCGTTCATCTAGCAAGAAGGGAATGGGTGGCAGGGGAAACTTTTACTCTGGTTTTCTCAGTCTGTTTCCTAGTGCCGCTTTGAAGTTCCTTCAGTTTTCACTGTAAAACCGAGTTGGAGCTAGTACATCCCCACATATATGTATGGAGTGGAGTTTGCAACTTAAAAGAAACTTTGTGTTCCCAACAAGCAAGTTTAAAGAAGACTTTCACACACACTTATCCCTCAGAACTGAGCATGTGCATAGTCGTTCGTTCATCTAGCACAAATGGAACGGGTTGCAGGAGGAACTGTTACTCTGTTTTCTCAGGATGTTTCCTAGTGCCGGTTTGAATTTCCTGCAGTTTTCACTGTAAAACCGAGTTGGAGCTAGTACCTCCCCACATATATGTAAGGATTGGTGTTTGCTGATGAAAAGAGACATTGTGTTCCTAACAAGCTAGGTGAAGGACGGCTTTCACAAACACTTATCCCTCAGAACTGAGCAAGTGGAGAGATGTTCGTTCATCTAGCACAAAGCGAACTGATTGCAGGAGAATCTTTTACTCTAGTTTCTCAGGATGTTTCCTAGTCCCGGTTTGAAGTTATTGCAGTTTTCACTGTGAAAAAGAGTTGGAGCTAGTAACTCCACATATATATATTTGGATTGGAGTATGCAATTGAAAAGAAACTTTGTGTTCCCAACAAGCTAGGTGAAGGACGGCTTTCACACACCCTTATCTCCCAGAAGTGAGCATGTGGAGAGACGTTCGTTCGCCTAGCACCAAGGGAACGGTTTGCACGAGAAACATTTACTGTGGTTTCTCAGGATGTTCCCTAGTAACGGTTTGATGTTCCCTGCAGTTTTCACTGTAAAACCGAGTTGGAGCTAGTACATCCCCATATATATGTAAGAATTAGGATTTGCAACTGAACAGAAACTTTGTGTTCCCAACAAGCTAGGTGAAGTACGGCTTTCACACACACATGTCTCTCAGAACTGAGCATGTGGATAGACGTTCGTTCATTTAGCACCAAGGAAACGGGTTGCAGGAGAAACTTTTACTTTGGTTTCTCATTCTGTTTCCTAGTGGCGGTTTGAAGTTCCTGCAGTTTTCACTGTAAAACCGAGTTGGAGCTATTACCTCCCCGTATATATGTATGGAGTGGAGTTTGCAACTGAAAAGAAACTTTGTGTTCCCAACAAGCTAGGTGAAGGACGGCATTCATACACACTAATCCCTCAGAACTGAGCATGTGGAGAGACGTTCATTCACCTATCACCACGGGAACGGGTTGCAGGAGAAATTTTACTCTGGTTTCTCTGTCTGTGTATTTGGGCTGGTTTGAAGTTCCTGCAGTTTACATTGTAAAACCGAGTTGGAGCTAGTACCTCCCCATATATATGTAAGAAGTAGGATTTGCAACTGAATAGAAACTTTGTGTTCCCAAAAATCTAGGTGAAGGACGGCTTTCACACACACATATCTCTCAGAACTGAGCATGTGGAGAGACGTTCGTTCATCTAGCAACAAGGGAACGTTTTGCAGGAGAAACTTTTACTCTGGTTTCTCAGTCTGTTTCCTAGTGCCGGTTTGAAGTTCCTGCAGTTTTCACTGTAAAGTCCTGTTGGAGCTAGTACCTCCCCATTTATATGTATGGAGTGGAGTTTGCAACTGAAAAGAAACTTTGTGTTCCCAACAAGCTAGGTGAAGGACGGCGTTCAAACACACTTAACTCTCAGAACTCAGCATGTGGATAGAATTTCGTTCATCTAGCAAGAAGGGAATGGGTGGCAGGGGAAACTTTTACTCTGGTTTTCTCAGTCTGTTTCCTAGTGCCGCTTTGAAGTTCCTTCAGTTTTCACTGTAAAACCGAGTTGGAGCTAGTACATCCCCACATATATGTATGGAGTGGAGTTTGCAACTTAAAAGAAACTTTGTGTTCCCAACAAGCAAGTTTAAAGAAGACTTTCACACACACTTATCCCTCAGAACTGAGCATGTGCATAGTCGTTCGTTCATCTAGCACAAATGGAACGGGTTGCAGGAGGAACTGTTACTCTGTTTTCTCAGGATGTTTCCTAGTGCCGGTTTGAATTTCCTGCAGTTTTCACTGTAAAACCGAGTTGGAGCTAGTACCTCCCCACATATATGTAAGGATTGGTGTTTGCTGATGAAAAGAGACATTGTGTTCCTAACAAGCTAGGTGAAGGACGGCTTTCACAAACACTTATCCCTCAGAACTGAGCAAGTGGAGAGATGTTCGTTCATCTAGCACAAAGCGAACTGATTGCAGGAGAATCTTTTACTCTAGTTTCTCAGGATGTTTCCTAGTCCCGGTTTGAAGTTATTGCAGTTTTCACTGTGAAAAAGAGTTGGAGCTAGTAACTCCACATATATATATTTGGATTGGAGTATGCAATTGAAAAGAAACTTTGTGTTCCCAACAAGCTAGGTGAAGGACGGCTTTCACACACCCTTATCTCCCAGAAGTGAGCATGTGGAGAGACGTTCGTTCGCCTAGCACCAAGGGAACGGTTTGCACGAGAAACATTTACTGTGGTTTCTCAGGATGTTCCCTAGTAACGGTTTGATGTTCCTGCAGTTTTCACTGTAAAACCGAGTTGGAGCTAGTACATCCCCATATATATGTAAGAATTAGGATTTGCAACTGAACAGAAACTTTGTGTTCCCAACAAGCTAGGTGAAGTACGGCTTTCACACACACATGTCTCTCAGAACTGAGCATGTGGATAGACGTTCGTTCATTTAGCACCAAGGAAACGGGTTGCAGGAGAAACTTTTACTTTGGTTTCTCATTCTGTTTCCTAGTGGCGGTTTGAAGTTCCTGCAGTTTTCACTGTAAAACCGAGTTGGAGCTATTACCTCCCCGTATATATGTATGGAGTGGAGTTTGCAACTGAAAAGAAACTTTGTGTTCCCAACAAGCTAGGTGAAGGACGGCATTCATACACACTAATCCCTCAGAACTGAGCATGTGGAGAGACGTTCATTCACCTATCACCACGGGAACGGGTTGCAGGAGAAATTTTACTCTGGTTTCTCTGTCTGTGTATTTGGGCTGGTTTGAAGTTCCTGCAGTTTACATTGTAAAACCGAGTTGGAGCTAGTACCTCCCCATATATATGTAAGAAGTAGGATTTGCAACTGAATAGAAACTTTGTGTTCCCAAAAATCTAGGTGAAGGACGGCTTTCACACACACATATCTCTCAGAACTGAGCATGTGGAGAGACGTTCGTTCATCTAGCAACAAGGGAACGTTTTGCAGGAGAAACTTTTACTCTGGTTTCTCAGTCTGTTTCCTAGTGCCGGTTTGAAGTTCCTGCAGTTTTCACTGTAAAGTCCTGTTGGAGCTAGTACCTCCCCATTTATATGTATGGAGTGGAGTTTGCAACTGAAAAGAAACTTTGTGTTCCCAACAAGCTAGGTGAAGGACGGCGTTCAAACACACTTAACTCTCAGAACTCAGCATGTGGATAGAATTTCGTTCATCTAGCACGAAGGGAATGGGTGGCAGGGGAAACTTTTACTCTGGTTTTCTCAGTCTGTTTCCTAGTGCCGCTTTGAAGTTCCTTCAGTTTTCACTGTAAAACCGAGTTGGAGCTAGTACATCCCCACATATATGTATGGAGTGGAGTTTGCAACTTAAAAGAAACTTTGTGTTCCCAACAAGCAAGTTTAAAGAAGACTTTCACACACACTTATCCCTCAGAACTGAGCATGTGCATAGTCGTTCGTTCATCTAGCACAAATGGAACGGGTTGCAGGAGGAACTGTTACTCTGGTTTCTCAGGATGTTTCCTAGTGCCGGTTTGAATTTCCTGCAGTTTTCACTGTAAAACCGAGTTGGAGCTAGTACCTCCCCACATATATGTAAGGATTGGTGTTTGCTGCTGAAAAGAGACATTGTGTTCCTAACAAGCTAGGTGAAGGACGGCTTTCACAAACACTTATCCCTCAGAACTGAGCAAGTGGAGAGATGTTCGTTCATCTAGCACAAAGCGAACTGATTGCAGGAGAATCTTTTACTCTAGTTTCTCAGGATGTTTCCTAGTCCCGGTTTGAAGTTATTGCAGTTTTCACTGTGAAAAAGAGTTGGAGCTAGTAACTCCACATATATATATTTGGATTGGAGTATGCAATTGAAAAGAAACTTTGTGTTCCCAACAAGCTCGGTGAAGGACGGCTTTCACACACCCTTATCTCCCAGAAGTGAGCATGTGGAGAGACGTTCGTTCGCCTAGCACCAAGGGAACGGTTTGCACGAGAAACATTTACTGTGGTTTCTCAGGATGTTCCCTAGTAACGGTTTGATGTTCCTGCAGTTTTCACTGTAAAACCGAGTTGGAGCTAGTACATCCCCATATATATGTAAGAATTAGGATTTGCAACTGAACAGAAACTTTGTGTTCCCAACAAGCTAGGTGAAGTACGGCTTTCACACACACATGTCTCTCAGAACTGAGCATGTGGATAGACGTTCGTTCATTTAGCACCAAGGAAACGGGTTGCAGGAGAAACTTTTACTTTGGTTTCTCATTCTGTTTCCTAGTGGCGGTTTGAAGTTCCTGCAGTTTTCACTGTAAAACCGAGTTGGAGCTATTACCTCCCCGTATATATGTATGGAGTGGAGTTTGCAACTGAAAAGAAACTTTGTGTTCCCAACAAGCTAGGTGAAGGACGGCATTCATACACACTAATCCCTCAGAACTGAGCATGTGGAGAGACGTTCATTCACCTAGCACCACGGGAACGGGTTGCAGGAGAAATTTTACTCTGGTTTCTCTGTCTGTGTATTTGGGCTGGTTTGAAGTTCCTGCAGTTTACATTGTAAAACCGAGTTGGAGCTAGTACCTCCCCATATATATGTAAGAAGTAGGATTTGCAACTGAATAGAAACTTTGTGTTCCCAAAAATCTAGGTGAAGGACGGCTTTCACACACACATATCTCTCAGAACTGAGCATGTGGAGAGACGTTCGTTCATCTAGCAACAAGGGAACGTTTTGCAGGAGAAACTTTTACTCTGGTTTCTCAGTCTGTTTCCTAGTGCCGGTTTGAAGTTCCTGCAGTTTTCACAGTAAAACCGAGTTGGAGCTAGTACCTCCCCATATATATGTATGGAGTGGAGTTTGCAACTGAAAAGAAACTTTGTGTTCCCAACAAGATAAGTGAAGGACGGCTTTCACACACACATAACTCTCAGAACTGAGCATGTGGATAGATGTTCGTTCACCAAGCACCAAGGGAACGGGTTGCAGGAGAAAGTTTACTCTGGTTTCTCAGTCTGTTTCCTAGTGCCGGTTTGAAGTTCCTGCAGTTTTCACTGTAAAAATGAGTTGGAGCTCGTTCCTCCCCATATATATGTATGCAATTTTTTTTTGCAACTGAAAAGAAACTTTGTGTTCCCAACAAGCTAGTTGAAGAACGGCTTTCACACACAATTATGTCTCAGAACTGAGCATGTGGAGAAATTTTCGTTCATCTAGCACCAAGGGAACGGGTGGGAGGAGAAACTTTTACTCTGGTTTCTCAGTCTATTTCCTACTGCCGGTTTGAAGTTCCTGCAGTTTACACTGTAAAACAGATTTGGAGCTAGTACCACCCCATATATATGTATGGAGTGGAGTATACAACTGAAAAGAACTTTGTGTTCCCAAAAAGCTAGGTGAACGACGGCTTTCACACACACTTATCTCTGAGAATTGAGCATGTGGAGAGACGTTCGTTCATCTAGCACAAAGGGAACGTGTTGCAGGAGGAACATTTACTCTGGTTTCTCAGGCTGTTTCCTAGTGCCGATTTGAATTTCCTGCTGTTTTCACTGTAAAACCGAGATGGAGCTTGTACCTCCACACATATATGTTAGGATTGGTGTTTCCTGCTGAAAAAAAACATTGTGTTCCTAACAAGCTAGGTTAAGGACGGCTTTCTAAAACACTTATCACTCAGAACTAAGCATGTGGAGAGACGTTCGTTCATCTAGCACAAAGGGAAAGGGTTGCAGGAGAAACTGTTACTCTGGATTCTCAGGCTGTTTCCTAGTGCTGGTATGAAGTTATTGCTGTTTTCACTGTGAAACCGTGTTGGTGCTAGTACCTCCACATATATATATTTGGAGTGAAGTATGCAAGTGAAAAGAAACTTTGTGTTCCCAACAAGCTAGTTGAACGACGGCTTTCACACACACATATCACTCAGAACTGAGCATGTGGAGAGAGTTTCGTTCACCTAGCACAAAAGGAACTGTTTGCAGGTGTAACTTTTTCTCTGGTTTCTCAGTCTGTTTCCTAGTGCCGTTATGAATTTCCGGCAATTTTCACTGTAAAACCGATTTGGAGCATGTTCATCCCCATATATACGAATGGAGTGGAATTTGCAACTGAAAAGAATCTTGTGTTCCCAACAAGCTAGGTAAAGACGGCTTTAACACACATATCTCTCAGAACTGACCATGTGGAGAGACGTTCGTTCACCTAGCACCAAGGGAACGGATTGCAGGAGAAACTTTTACTCTGGTTTCTCATTCTGTTTCCTAGTGCCGGTTTGAAGTTCCTGCAGTTTTCACTGTAAAACCGAGTTTGAGCTTGTATCACCCCATATATATGTATGGTGTGGAGTTTACAACTGAAAAGAAACTTTGTGTTCCCAAAAAGCTAGGTGAAGGACGGCGTTTACACACACTTATCTATCAGAACTGAGCATGTGGAGAGACGTTCGTTCATCTAGCACGAAGGGAACGGGTTGCAGGGAAACTTTTACTCTGGTTTCTCAGTCTGTTTCCTAGTGCCGGTTTGAAGTTCCTGCAGTTTTTACTGTAAAAACGAGTTGGAGCTAGTACCTCCCCTCATATATGTAAGGATTGCTGTTTGCTGCTGAAAAGAATCATTGTGTTCCTAACAAGCTAGGTGAAGTACGGCTTTCACAAACACTTATCTCTCAGAACTGAGCAAGTGGAGAGATATTCGTTCATCTAGCACAAAGGGAACGGGTTGCATGGGAAACTTTTACTCTGGTTTCTCAGTCTGTTTCCTAGTGCCAGTTTGAATTTCCTGCAGTTTTCACTCTAAAACATATTTGGAGCTAGTACCTCCACATATATATGTAAGAAGTTGAGTTTCCAACTGAAAAGATTCTTTGTTTTCCCAACATGCTAGGTGAAGGACGGCTTTAACACACACTTATTTCTCAGAAGTGCTCATGTGGAGGGACATTCGTTCATCTAGGACAAAGGGAACGGGTTGCAGGCAAAACTTTTTCTCTGGTTTCTCAGGCTGTTTCCTAGGGCCGGTTTAATTTTCCTGCAGTTTTCACTGTAAAACCGAGTTGGAGCTAGTACCTCCCCATATATATGAACACCGTTGTGTTTGAAAGTGAAAAGAAACATTGTGTTCCCAACAAGTTAGTTGAAGGACGGCTTTCACACACACTTATCTCTCAGAACTGAGCATGTGGATAGACGTTCTTTCATCTAGCACAAAGGGAACGGATTGCAGGAGAAAATTTTACTCTGGAATCTCAGTCTGTTTCCTAGTGCCGGTTTGAAGTTCCTGCAGTTTTCACTGTAAAGCTGAGTTGCAGCTAGTACCTCCCTATATATATGTATGGAGTGGAGTTTGCAATTGAAAAGAAACTTTGTGTTCCCAACAAGCTAGGTGAAGTACGGCTTTCACACACACTTATATCTCAGAACTGAGCATGTGAATAGACGTTCGTTCATCTAGCATGAAGGGAACGGTTGGAAGGGGAAACTACTACTCTGGTTTCTCAGTCTGTTTCCTAGTGCTTGTTTGAAGTTCCTGCAGTTTTCACTGTAAAACTTGTTGGAGCTATTACCTCCCCATATATATGTATGGAGTGGTGTTTTCAACTGAAAAGAAACTTTGTGATCCCAACAAGCTAGGTGAAGGACGGCATTCACACACACTTATCCCTCAGAACTGAGCATGTGGAGAGACTTTCATTCACCTAGTACCACGGGAACGGGTTGCAGGAGAAATTTTACTCTGTTTTCTCTGTCTGTGTCTTTGGGCTGGTTTGAAGTTCCTGCAGTTTACATTGTAAAACTGACTTGGAGCTAGTACCTCCCCATATATATATATGGAGTGGAGTTTGCAACTGAAAAGAAACTTTGTATTCCCAACAAGCTAGGTTCAGGACGAATTACTCACACATTTATACCTCAGAAATGAGCATGTGGATAGTCGTTCGTTCATCTAGCACAAATGGAATGGGTTGCAGCAGGAAAATTTACTCTGGTTTCTCAGGCTGTTTCCTAGTGCCGGTTTGAATTTCCTGCAGTTTTCACTTTAAAATCGAGTTGGAGCTAGTACCTCCCCACATATATGTAAGGATTGGTGTTTGCTGCTGAAAAGAAACATTGTGTTCCTAACAAGCTAGGTGAAGGACGGCTTTCACAAACACTTATCTCTCAGAACTGAAAAAGTGGAGAGATTTTCGTTCATCTAGCACAAAGGGAACGGGTTGCAGTGGTTACTTTTACTCTGGTTTCTCAGTCTGTTTCCTAGTGCCGTTATGAAGTTCCTGCAGTTTTCACTGTAAAACCGAGTTGGAGCTAGTACCTCCCCATATATGTGTATGAAGTGGAGTTTGCAACTGAAGAGAAACTTTGTGTTCAAAAAATCTAGGTGAAGGACGGCTTTCACACACAATTATCTCTCAGAACTGAGCATGTGGAGAGACATTCGTTCACCTAGCACGAAGGGAACGGGTGCAGGAGAAACTTTTACTCTGGTTTCTCAGTCTGTTTCCTAGTGCCGGTTTGAATTTCCTGCATTTTTCACTGTAAAACAGAGTTGTAGCAAGTACCTCCCCATATATATGAACACAGTTTAGTTTGAAACTGAAAAGAAACATTGTGTTCCCATAAAGCTAGGTGAAGTACGGTTTTCACACACACTTATCTCTCAGAACTGAGCATGTGGAGAGACGTTCTTTCATATAG
Organism: Camelus ferus; assembly: GCF_009834535.1. Taxonomy (NCBI): domain Eukaryota; kingdom Metazoa; phylum Chordata; class Mammalia; order Artiodactyla; family Camelidae; genus Camelus; species Camelus ferus. The sequence goes on from NC_045703.1 coordinate 74,807,379, forward strand.
AACAAAGTGAACGGGTTGCAGGAGAAAGTTATTCTCTGGTTTCTCAGTCTGTTTCCTAGTGCCGGTTTGAAGTTCCTGCAATTTACACTGTAAAACGGAGTTGGAGCTAGTACCTCCCCATATATATGTATGGAGTGGTGTTTGCAACTGAAAAGAACCTATGTGTTCCCAACAAGATAGATGAAGGACGGCTTTCACACACACTTATCTCTCAGAACTGAGCATGTGGATAGACGTTCGTTCATCTAGCACCTAGGGAAGGGGTGGCTGGAGAAACTTTTACTCTGGTTTCTCACTATGTTTCCTAGTGCCGGTTTGAAATTCCTGCAGTTTTCACTGGAAAACATATTTGGAGCTAGTACCTCCCCATATATACTTATGGAGTGGAGTTTGCAACTGAAAACAAACATTGTGTTCCCAACAAGATAGGTGAAGTACGGCTTTCACACACACTTATCTCTCAGAACTGAGCATGTGGAGAGACGTTCGTTCATCTAGCACCAAGGGAACGATTTGCAGGAGAAAATTTTACTCTGGTTTCTCAGTATGTTTCCTAGGGCCGGTTTGAAGTTCCTGCAGTTTTCACTGTAAAACCGAGTTGGAGCTAGTACCTCCCCATATATATGTATGGAGTGGAGTTTGTAACTGAAAAGAAACTTTGTGTTCCCAACAAGATAGTTGAAGGACGGCTTTCACACTCACTTATCTCTCAGAACTGAGCATGGGAGAGACGTTCGTTCATCTAGCACCAAGGGAACTGTTTCCAGGAGAAAATTTTACTCTGCTTTCTCAGCCTTTTTCCTAGTGCCTGTTTGAAGTTCCTGCAGTTTTCACTGTAAAGTCGTGTTGGAGCTAGTACCTCCTCATTTATATGTATGGAGTGGAGTTTGCAACTGAAAAGAAACTTTGTGTTCCCAACAAGCTAGGTGAAGGACGGCGTTCAAACACACTTAACTCTCAGAACTCAGCATGTGGATAGAATTTCGTTCATCTAGCACAAATGGAACGGGTTGCAGGAGGAACTGTTACTCTGGTTTCTCAGGATGTTTCCTAGTGCCGGTTTGAATTTCCTGCAGTTTTCACTGTAAAACCGAGTTGGAGCTAGTACCTCCCCACATATATGTAAGGATTGGTGTTTGCTGCTGAAAAGAGACATTGTGTTCCTAAGAAGCTAGGTGAAGGACGGCTTTCACAAACACTTATCCCTCAGAACTGAGCAAGTGGAGAGATGTTCGTTCATCTAGCACAAAGCAAACTGATTGCAGGAGAATCTTTTACTCTAGTTTCTCAGGATGTTTCCTAGTCCCGGTTTGAAGTTATTGCAGTTTTCACTGTGAAAAAGAGTTGGAGCTAGTAACTCCACATATATATATTTGGATTGGAGTATGCAATTGAAAAGAAACTTTGTGTTCCCAACAAGCTCGGTGAAGGACGGCTTTCACACACCCTTATCTCCCAGAAGTGAGCATGTGGAGAGACGTTCGTTCGCCTAGCACCAAGGGAACGGTTTGCACGAGAAACATTTACTGTGGTTTCTCAGGATGTTCCCTAGTAACGGTTTGATGTTCCTGCAGTTTTCACTGTAAAACCGAGTTGGAGCTAGTACATCCCCATATATATGTAAGAATTAGGATTTGCAACTGAACAGAAACTTTGTGTTCCCAACAAGCTAGGTGAAGTACGGCTTTCACACACACATGTCTCTCAGGACTGAGCATGTGGATAGACGTTCGTTCATTTAGCACCAAGGAAACGGGTTGCAGGAGAAACTTTTACTTTGGTTTCTCATTCTGTTTCCTAGTGGCGGTTTGAAGTTCCTGCAGTTTTCACTGTAAAACCGAGTTGGAGCTATTACCTCCCCGTATATATGTATGGAGTGGAGTTTGCAACTGAAAAGAAACTTTGTGTTCCCAACAAGCTAGGTGAAGGACGGCATTCATACACACTTATCCCTCAGAACTGAGCATGTGGAGAGACGTTCATTCACCTATCACCACGGGAATGGGTTGCAGGAGAAATTTTACTCTGGTTTCTCTGTCTGTGTATTTGGGCTGGTTTGAAGTTCCTGCACTTTACATTGTAAAACCGAGTTGGAGCTAGTACCTCTCCATATATATGTAAGAAGTAGGATTTGCAACTGAATAGAAACTTTGTGTTCCCAAAAATCTAGGTGAAGGACGGCTTTCACACACACAGATATCTCTCAGAACTGAGCATGTGGAGAGACGTTCGTTCATCTAGCAACAAGGGAACGTTTTGCAGGAGAAACTTTTACTCTGGTTTCTCAGTCTGTTTCCTAGTGCCGGTTTGAAGTTCCTGCAGTTTTCACAGTAAAACCGAGTTGGAGCTAGTACCATCCCCATATATATGTATGGAGTGGAGTTTGCAACTGAGAAGAAACTTTGTGTTCCCAACAAGATAAGTGAAGGACGGCTTTCACACACACATAACTCTCAGAACTGAGCATGTGGATAGATGTTCGTTCACCTAGCACCAAGGGAACGGGTTGCAGGAGAAAGTTTACTCTGGTTTCTCAGTCTGTCTCCTAGTGCCGGTTTGAAGTTCCTGCAGTTTTCACTGTAAAAACGAGTTGGAGCTCGTTCCTCCCCATATATATGTATGCAATTTTTTTTTGCAACTGAAAAGAAACTTTGTGTTCCCAACAAGCTAGGTGAAGGACGGCTTTCACACACAATTATATCTCAGAACTGATCATGTGGAGAAATTTTCGTTCATCTAGCACCAAGGGAACGGGTGGCAGGAGAAACTTTTACTCTGGTTTCTCAGTCTATTTCCTACTGCCGGTTTGAAGTTCCTGCAGTTTACACTGTAAAACAGATTTGGAGCTAGTACCACCCCATATATATGTATGGAGTGGAGTATACAACTGAAAAGAAACTTTGTGTTCCCAAAAAGCTAGGTGAACGATGGCTTTCACACACACTTATCTCTCAGAACTGAGCATGTGGAGAGACGTTCGTTCATCTAGCACCAAGGGAACGGGTTGCAGGAGAAACTTTTACTCTGGATTCTCAGTCTGTTTCCTAGTGCCGGTTTGAGGTTCCTGCAGTTTTCACTTTATAACCGAGTTCGAGCTAGTACCTCCCCATATATATTTATGGAGTGGAGTTTGCAACTGAAGAGAAACTTTGTTTTCCCAACAAGCTAGGTGAAGGACGGCTTTCACACACACTTATCTCTAAGAAATGATCATGTGGAGAGAAGTTCATTCATCTAGCACAAAGGGAACGTGTTGCAGGAGGAACATTTACTCTGGTTTCTCAGGCTGTTTCCTAGTGCCGATTTGAATTTCCTGCTGTTTTCACTGTAAAACCGAGATGGAGCTTGTACCTCCCCACATATATGTAAGTATTGGTGTTTCCTGCTGAAAAAAAACATTGTGTTCCTAACAAGCTAGGTTAAGGACAGCTTTCAAAAACACATATCACTCAGAACTAAGCATGTGGAGAGACGTTCGTTCATCTAGCACAAAGGGAACGGGTTGCAGGAGAAACTATTACTCTGGATTCTCAGGCTGTTTCCTAGTGCCGGTATGAAGTTATTGCTGTTTTCACTGTGAAACCGTGTTGGTGCTAGTACCTCCACATATATATATTTGGAGTGAAGTATGCAAGTGAAAAGAAACTTTGTGTTCCCAACAAGCTAGTTGAACGACGGCTTTCACACACACATATCACTCAGAACTGAGCATGTGGAGAGAGTTTCGTTCACCTAGCACAAAAGGAACTGTTTGCAGGTGTAACTTTTTCTCTGGTTTCTCAGTCTGTTTCCTAGTGCCGTTATGAATTTCCGGCAATTTTCACTGTAAAACCGATTTGGAGCATGTTCATCCCCATATATACGAATGGAGTGGAATTTGCAACTGAAAAGAATCTTGTGTTCCCAACAAGCTAGGTAAAGGACGGCTTTAACACACATATCTCTCAGAACTGACCATGTGGAGAGACGTTCGTTCACCTAGCACCAAGGGAACGGATTGCAGGAGAAACTTTTACTCTGGTTTCTCATTCTGTTTCCTAGTGCCGGTTTGAAGTTCCTGCAGTTTTCACTGTAAAAACGAGTTTGAGCTTGTATCACCCCATATATATGTATGGTGTGGAGTTTACAACTGAAAAGAAACTTTGTGTTCCCAAAAAGCTAGGTGAAGGACGGCGTTTACACACACTTATCTATCAGAACTGAGCATGTGGAGAGACGTTCGTTCATCTAGCACGAAGGGAACGGGTTGCAGGGAAACTTTTACTCTGGTTTCTCAGTATGTTTTCTAGTGCCGGTTTGAAGTTCCAGCAGTTTTCACTGTAAAACCGAGTTGGAGCTAGTACCTCCCCTCATATATGTAAGGATTGCTGTTTGCTGCTGAAAAGAATCATTGTGTTCCTAACAAGCTAGGTGAAGTTCGGCTTTCACAATCACTTATCTCTCAGAACTGAGCAAGTGGAGGGATATTCGTTCATCTAGCACAAAGGGAAGGGGTTGCATGGGAAACTTTTACTCTGGTTTCTCAGTCTGTTTCCTAGTGCCAGTTTGAATTTCCTGCAGTTTTCACTCTAAAACATATTGGAGCTAGTACCTCCACATATATATGTAAGAAGTTGAGTTTGCAACTGAAAAGATTCTTTGTTTTCCCAACATGCTAGGTGAAGGACGGCTTTAACACACACTTATTTCTCAGAAGTGCTCATGTGGAGGGACATTCGTTCATCTAGGACAAAGGGAACGGGTTGCAGGCAAAACTTTTCTCTGGTTTCTCAGGCTGTTTCCTAGGGCCGGTTTAAATTTCCTGCAGTTTTCACTGTAAAACTGAGTTGGAGCTAGTACCTCCCCATATATATGAACACCGTTGTGTTTCAAACTGAAAAGAAACATTGTGTTCCCAACAAGTTAGTTGAAGGACGGCTTTCACACACACTTATCTCTCAGAACTGAGCATGTGGATAGACGTTCTTTCATCTAGCACAAAGGGAACGGATTGCAGGAGAAAATTTTACTCTGGTATCTCAGTCTGTTTCCTAGTGCGGGTTTGAAGTTCCTGCAGTTTTCACTGTAAAGCTGAGTTGCAGCTAGTACCTCCCTATATATATGTATGGAGTGGAGTTTGCAATTGAAAAGAAACTTTGTGTTCCCAACAAGCTAGGTGAAGTACGGCTTTCACACACACTTATATCTCAGAACTGAGCATGTGAATAGACGTTCGTTCATCTAGCATGAAGGGAACGGTTGGAAGGGGAAACTATTACTCTGGTTTCTCAGTCTGTTTCCTAGTGCTGGTTTGAAGTTCCTGCAGTTTTCACTGTAAAACTTGTTGGAGCTATTACCTCCCCATATATATGTATGGAGTGGTGTTTTCAACTGAAAAGAAACTTTGTGATCCCAACAAGCTAGGTGAAGGACGGCATTCACACACACTTATCCCTCAGAACTGAGCATGTGGAGAGACGTTCATTCACCTAGCACCACGGGAACGGGTTGCAGGAGAAATTTTACTCTGTTTTCTCTGTCTGTGTCTTTGGGCTGGTTTGAAGTTCCTGCAGTTTACATTGTAAAACTGACTGGGAGCTAGTACCTCCCCATATATATATATGGAGTGGAGTTTGCAACTGAAAAGAAACTTTGTGTTCCCAACAAGCTAGGTTCAGGACGAATTTCTCACACATTTATACCTCAGAAATGAGCATGTGGATAGTCGTTCGTTCATCTAGCACAAATGGAATGGGTTGCAGCAGGAACATTTACTCTGGTTTCTCAGGCTGTTTCCTAGTGCCGGTTTGAATTTCCTGCAGTTTTCACTGTAAAATCGAGTTGGAGCTAGTACCTCCCCACATATATGTAAGGATTGGTGTTTGCTGCTGAAAAGAAACATTGTGTTCCTAACAAGCTAAGTGAAGGACGGCTTTCACAAACACTTATCTCTCAGAACTGAAAAAGTGGAGAGATTTTCGTTCATCTAGCACAAAGGGAACGGGTTGCAGTGGTTACTTTTACTCTGGTTTCTCAGTTTGTTTCCTAGTGCCGTTATGAAGTTCCTGCAGTTTTCACTGTAAAACCGAGTTGGAGCTAGTACCTCCCCATATATATGTATGAAGTGGAGTTTGAAACTGAAGAGAAACTTTGTGTTCAAAAAACCTAGGTGAAGGACGGCTTTCACACACACTTATCTCTCAGAACTGAGCATGTGGAGAGACATTCGTTCACCTAGCACGAAGGGAACGGGTTGCAGGAGAAACTTTTACTCTGGTTTCTCAGTCTGTTTCCTAGGGCCGGTTTGAATTTCCTGCATTTTTCACTGTAAAACAGAGTTGGAGCTAGTACCTCCCCATATATATGAACAAAGTTGAGTTTGCAACTGAAAAGAAACATTGTGTTCCCAACAAGCTAGGTGAAGGACGGCTTTCACACACAATTATCTCTCAGAAATGAGCATGTGGAGAGACGTTCTTTCATATAGCACAAAGTGAACGGGTTGCAGGAGAAAGTTATTCTCTGGTTTCTCAGTCTGTTTCTTAGTGCCGGTTTGAAGTTTCTGCAGTTCTCACTGTAAAGCTGAGTTGGAGCTAGTACCTCCCCATATATATGTATGGAGTGGTGTTTGCAACTGAAAAGAACCTATGTGTTCCCAACAAGATAGATGAAGGACGGCTTTCACACACACTTTTCTCTCAGAACTGAGCATGTGGTGAGACGTTCGTTCATCTAGCACCAAGGGAACGTTTTGCAGGAGAAACTTTTACTCTGGTTTCTCAGTGTGTTTCCTAGTGCCCGTTTGAAGTTCCTGCAGTTTTCACTGTAAAACCGAGTTGGAGATAGTACCTCCCCAATATATGTATGAAGTGGAGTTTGCAACTGAAAAGAAACTTTGTGTTCCCAACAAGCTAGGTGAAGGACGGCTTTCACACACTTAATCTCAGAAAGAGCATGTGGATAGAATTTCGTTCATCTAGCACGAAGGGAACGGGTTGCATGGGAAACTTTTACTCTGGATTCTCAGTCTGTTCCTAGTGCCGCTTTGAAGTTCCTGCAGTTTTCACTGTAAAAAGAGTGGAGCTAATACCTCCACATATATATGTATGGAGTGGAGTTTGCAACTGAAAAGAAATTTGTGTTCCCAACAAGCAAGTTGAAAGACGACTTTCACACACCAATTATCCCTCAGAACTGAGCAAGTGGAGAGATGTTCGTTCATCTAGCACAAATGGAACGGATTGCAGGAGAAACATTTACTCTAGTTTCCAGTATGTTTCCTAGTGCCGGTTAGAAGTTATTGCAGTTTTCACTGTGAAACAGTGTTGGAACAAGTACCTCCACATATATATATTTGGATTGGAGTATGCAAATGAAAAGAAACTTTGTGTTCCCAACAAGCTAGGTGAAGGACGGCTTCACACACCCTTATCCCCAGAAGTGAGCATGTGGAGAGACGTTCGTCGCCTAGCACCAAGGGAAAGGTTTGCACGAGAAACTTTTACTGTGGTTTCTCAGGATGTTCCTAGTGCCAGTTTGATGTTCCTGCAGTTTCACCGTAAAACCGAGTTGGAGCTAGTACCTCCCCATATATATGTAAGAATTAGGATTTGCAACTGAATAGAAACTTTGTGTTCCCAACAAGCTAGGTGAAGGACGGATTTCACACACACATGTCTCTCAGAACTGAGCATGTGGATAGACGTTCGTTCATCTAGCACCAAGGAAACGGGTTGCAGGAGAAACTTTTACTTTGGTTTCTCATTCTGTTTCCTAGTGGCGGTTTGAAGTTCCTGCAGTTTTCACTGTAAAACCGAGTTGGAGCTATTACCTCCCCATATATATGTATGCAGTGGAGTTTGCAACTGAAAAGAAATTTTGTGTTCCCAACAAGCTAGGTGAAGGACGGCATTCACACACACTTATCCCTCAGAACTGAGCATTTGAAGAGACTTTCGTTCATCTAGCACGAAGGGAACGGGTGGAAGGGGAAACTTTTACTCTGCTTTCTCAGTCTGTTTCCTAGTGCCGTTTGAAGTTCCTGCATTTTCACTGTAAAACCGAGTTGGAGCTATTACCTCCCCGTATATATGTATGGAGTGGAGTTTGCAACTGAAAAGAAACTTTGTGTTCCCAACAAGCTAGGTGAAGGACGGCATTCACACACACTTATCCCTCAGAACTGAGCATGTGGATAGACGTTCGTTCATCTAGCACCAAGAAAACGATTTGCAGGAGAAATTTTTCTCTGGTTTCTCTGTCTGTGTCTTTGGGCTGGTTTGAAGTTCCTGCAGTTTACAATGTAAAACCGACTTTGAGCTAGTACCTCCCCATATATATATGGATTGGAGTTTGCAACTGAAATGAAACTTTGTGTTCCCAATAAGCTAGGTTCAGGACGAATTTCTCACACATTTATACCTCAGAAATGAGCATGTGGATAGTCGTTCGTTCATATAGCACAAATGGAACGGATTGCATCAGGAACATTTACACCGGTTTCTCAGGCTGTTTCCTAGTGCCGGTTTGAATTTTCTGCAGTTTTCACTGTAAAATCGAGTTGGAGCTAGTACCTCCCCACATATATATAAGGATTGGTGTTTGCTGCTGAAAAGAAACATTCTGTTCCTAACAAGCTAGGTGAAGGACGGCTTTCACAAACACTTATCTCTCAGAACTGATCAAGTGGAGAGATGTTCGTTTATCTAGAAAAAGGGAACGGGTTGCAGGAGAAACTATCACTCTGGATTCACAGGCTGTTTCCTTGTGTTGGTTTGAATTTATTGCAGTTTTCACTGTGAAACCGAGTTGGTGCTAATACCTCCACATATATATATTTGGAGTGAAGTATGCAACAAAAAAAATCTTTGTGTTCCCAACAAGCTAGTTGAAGGACGGCTTTCACACACACATATCACTCAGAACTGAGCATGTGGAGAGACATTCGTTCATCTAGCTCAAAGGGAACGGGTTGCCTTGGTAACTTTTACTCTGGTTTCTCAGTCTGTTTCCTAGTGCCGTTATGAAGTTCCTGCAGTTTTCACTGTAAAACCGAGTTGGAGCTTGTTCATCCCCATATATACGTATGGAGTGGTGTTTGCAACTGAAAAGAACCTATGTGTTCCCAACAAGATAGATGAAGGACGGCTTTCACACACACTTTTCTCTCAGAACTGAGCATGTGGTGAGACGTTCGTTCATCTAGCACCAAGGGAACGTTTTGCAGGAGAAACTTTTACTCTGGTTTCTCAGTGTGTTTCCTAGTGCCCGTTTGAAGTTCCTGCAGTTTTCACTGTAAAACCGAGTTGGAGATAGTACCTCCCCATATATATGTATGAAGTGGAGTTTGCAACTGAAAAGAAACTTTGTGTTCCCAACAAGCTAGGTGAAGGACGGCTTTCACACACACTTAATTCTCAGAAATGAGCATGTGGATAGAATTTCGTTCATCTAACACGAAGGGAACGGGTTGCATGGGAAACTTTTACTCTGGATTCTCAGTCTGTTTCCTAGTGCCGCTTTGAAGTTCCTGAAGTTTTCACTGTAAAAAGAAGTTGGAGCTAATACCTCCACATATATATGTATGGAGTGGAGTTTGCAACTGAAAAGAAATTTTGTGTTCCCAACAAGCAAGTTGAAAGACGACTTTCACACACAATTATCCCTCAGAACTGAGCAAGTGGAGAGATGTTCGTTCATCTAGCACAAATGGAACGGATTGCAGGAGAAACATTTACTCTAGTTTCCCAGTATGTTTCCTAGTGCCGGTTAGAAGTTATTGCAGTTTTCACTGTGAAACAGTGTTGGAACAAGTACCTCCACATATATATATTTGGATTGGAGTATGCAAATGAAAAGAAACTTTGTGTTCCCAACAAGCTAGGTGAAGGACGGCTTTCACACACCCTTATCCCCCAGAAGTGAGCATGTGGAGAGACGTTCGTCGCCTAGCACCAAGGGAAAGGTTTGCACGAGAAACATTTACTGTGGTTTCTCAGGATGTTTCCTAGTGCCAGTTTGATGTTCCTGCAGTTTTCACCGTAAAACCGAGTTGGAGCTAGTACCTCCCCATATATATGTAAGAATTAGGATTTGCAACTGAATAGAAACTTTGTGTTCCCAACAAGCTAGGTGAAGGACGGATTTCACACACACATGTCTCTCAGAACTGAGCATGTGGATAGACGTTCGTTCATCTAGCACCAAGGAAACGGGTTGCAGGAGAAACTTTTACTTTGGTTTCTCATTATGTTTCCTAGTGGCGGTTTGAAGTTCCTGCAGTTTTCACTGTAAAACCGAGTTGGAGCTATTACCTCCCCATATATATGTATGGAGTGGAGTTTGCAACTGAAAAGAAATTTTGTGTTCCCAACAAGCTAGGTGAAGGACGGCATTCACACACACTTATCCCTCAGAACTGAGCATGTGGATAGACGTTCGTTCATCTAGCACCAAGAAAACGATTTGCAGGAGAAATTTTTCTCTGGTTTCTCTGTCTGTGTCTTTGGGCTGGTTTGAATTTCCTGCAGTTTACAATGTAAAACCGACTTTGAGCTAGTACCTCCCCATATATATATATGGATTGGAGTTTGCAACTGAAATGAAACTTTGTGTTCCCAATAAGCTAGGTTCAGGACGAATTTCTCACACATTTATACCTCAGAAATGAGCATGTGGATAGTCGTTCGTTCATATAGCACAAATGGAACGGATTGCATCAGGAACATTTACACCGGTTTCTCAGGCTGTTTCCTAGTGCCGGTTTGAATTTTCTGCAGTTTTCACTGTAAAATCGAGTTGGAGCTAGTACCTCCCCACATATATATAAGGATTGGTGTTTGCTGCTGAAAAGAAACATTGTGTTCCTAACAAGCTAGGTGAAGGACGGCTTTCACAAACACTTATCTCTCAGAACTGATCAAGTGGAGAGATGTTCGTTTATCTAGAAAAAGGGAACGGGTTGCAGGAGAAACTATCACTCTGGATTCACAGGCTGTTTCCTTGTGTTGGTTTGAATTTATTGCAGTTTTCACTGTGAAACCGAGTTGGTGCTAATACCTCCACATATATATATTTGGAGTGAAGTATGCAACAAAAAAAATCTTTGTGTTCCCAACAAGCTAGTTGAAGGACGGCTTTCACACACACATATCACTCAGAACTGAGCATGTGGAGAGACATTCGTTCATCTAGCTCAAAGGGAACGGGTTGCCTTGGTAACTTTTACTCTGGTTTCTCAGTCTGTTTCCTAGTGCCGTTATGAAGTTCCTGCAGTTTTCACTGTAAAACCGAGTTGGAGCTTTTTCATCCCCATATATACGTATGGAGTGGAATTTGCAACTGAAAAGACTCTAGTGTTCCAAACAAGCTAGGTGAAGGACAGCTTTAACACACTAGTCTCTCAAAACTGACCATGTGGAGAGACGTTCGTTCACCTAGCACCAAGGGAACGGATAGCAGGAGAAACTTTACTCTGGTTTCTCAGTATGTTTCCTAGTTCCGGTTTGAAGTTCCTGCAGTTTTCACTGTAAAAACGAGTTGGAGCTAGTACCTCCCCATATATATGTATGAAGTGGAGTTTGCAACTGAAGAGAAACTTTGTGTTCCCAAAAATCTAGGTGAAGGACGGCTTTCACACACACTTATCTCTCAGAACTGAGCATGTGGAGAGACGTTCGTTCATCTAGCACAAAGGGAACGGGTTGCAGGAGAAACTTTTACTCTGGTTTCTCAGTCTGTTTCCTAGTGCCCGTTTGAAGTTCCTGCAGTTTTCACTGTAAAACCGAGTTGGAGATAGTACCTCCCCATATATATGTATGAAGTGGAGTTTGTAACTGAAAAGAAACTTTGTGTTCCCAACAAGATAGATGAAGGACGGCTTTCACACTCACTTAGCTCTCAGAACTGAGCATGGGAGAGACGTTCGTTCATCTAGCACCAAGTGAACTGTTTGCAGGAGAAAATTTTACTCTGCTTTCTCAGCCTTTTTCCTAGTGCCGTTTTGAATTTCCTGCAGTTTTCACTGTAAAGTCGTGTTGGAGCTAGTACCTCCCCATATATATGTATGGAGTGGAAATTGCAACTGAAAACAAACTTTGTGTTCCCAACTAGCTAGGTGAAGGACGGCGTTCACACACACTTAACTCTCAGAACTGAGCATGTGGATAGAAGTTCGTTCATCTAGCACGAAGGGAACGAGTTGCAGGGGAAACTTTTACTCTGGTTTCTCAGGATGTTTCCTAGTTCCGGTTTGAATTTCCTTCAGTTTTCACTGCAAAACCGAGTTGGAGCTAGTACCTACCCACATATATGTAAGGATTGGTGTTTGCTGCTGAAAAGAAACATTGTGTTCCTAACAAGCTAGGTGAAGGACGGCTTTCACAAACACTTAGCCCTCAGAACTGAACAAGTGGAGAGATGTTCGTTCATCTAGCACAAAGGGAACTGATTGCAGGAGAAACTTTTTCTCTAGGTTCTCAGGATGTTTCCTAGTGCCGGTTTGATGTTATTGCAGTTTTCACTGTGAAATAGCGTTGGAGCTAGTACCTCCACATATATATATTTGGATCAGAGTATGCAATTGAAAAGAAACTTTGTGTTCCCACCATGCTAGGTGAAGGACGGCTTTCACACACCCTTATCTCCCAGAAGTGAGCATGTGGAGAGACGTTCGTTCGCCTAGCACCAAGGGAACGGTTTGCACGTGAAACATTTACTGTGGTTTCTCAGGATGTTTCCTAGTAACGGTTTGATGTTCCTGCAGTTTTCAGTGTAAAGTCGAGTTGGAGCTAGTACCTCCCCATATATATGTAAGAAGTAGGATTTGCAACTGAATAGAAACTTTGTGTTCCCAACAAACTAGGTGAAGGACAGCTTTCACACACACATGTCTCTCAGAACTGAGCATGTGGATAGACGTTCGTTCATCTAGCAAAAGAACGTGTTGAAAGAGAAATTATTACTCTGGTTTCTCAGACTGTTACCTAGTGCCGGATTAAAGTTCCTGCAATTTTCACTGTAAAGTCGAGTTGGAGCTAGTACCTCCCCATATATATGTATGGAGTGGAGCTTGCAACTGAAAAGAAACTTTGTTTTCCCAAAAAGCTAGGTGAAGGACGGCGTTCACTCACACTTATCTCTCAGAACTGAGCATGTGGAGAGACGTTCTTTCATATAGCACAAAGTGAACGGGTTGCAGGAGAAAGTTTTTCTCTGGTTTCTCAGTATGTTTCCTAGTGCCGGTTTGAACTTCCTGCAGTTTTCACTGTAAAGCTGATTTCGAGCTATTACCTCCGCATATATATGTATGGAGTGGTGTTTGCAACTGAAAAGAACCTATCTTTTCCCAACAAGTTAGATGAAGGACGGCTTTCACACACACTTATCTCTCAGAACTGAGCATGTGGAGAGACGTTCGTTCATCTAGCACCAAGGGAACGGGTGGCAGGAGAAACTTTTACTCTGGTTTCTCAGTCTGTTTCCTATTGCCGGTTGGAAGTTCCTGCAGTTTTCACAATAAAACAGAGTTGGAGCTAGTTACCTCCCTATATATAAGTATGGAGTGGAGTTTGCAACTGAAAACAAACATTGTGTTCCCAACAAGATAGGTGAAGGATGGCTTTCACAAACAATTATCCCTCAGAACTGAGCAAGTGGAGAGATGTTCGTTCATCTATCACAAAGGGAACTGATTGCAGGAGAAACATTTACTGTAGTTTCTCAGGATGTTTCCTAGTGGCGGTTTGAAGTTCCTGCAGTTTTCACTGTAAAACCGAGTTGGAGCTATTACCTTCCCATATATATGTATGGATTGGAGTTTGCAACTGAAAAGAAACTTTGTGTTCCCAACAAACTACGTGAAGGACGGCATTCACACACACTTATCCCTCAGAACTGAGCACGTGGAGAGACGTTCTTTCACCTAGCACCACGGGAACTGGTTGCAGGAGAAATTTTACTCTGGTTTCTCTGTCTGTGTCTTTGGGCTGGTTTGAAGTTCCTGCAGTTTACAATGTAAAACCGAGTTGGAGCTAGTACCTCCACATATATATGTAAGAAGTAGGATTTGCAACTGAATAGAAACTTTGTGTTCCCAACAAGCTAGGTGAAGGACGGCTTTCACACACACATGTGTCTCAGAACTGAGCATGTGGATAGACGTTCGTTCATCTAGCACAAACGGAACGGTTTGAAAGAGAAATTATTACTCTGGTTTCTCAGTCTGTTACCTAGTGCCGGATTGAAGTTCCTGCAATTTTCACTGTAAAGTCGAGTTGGAGCTAGTACCTCCCCATATATATGTATGGAGTGGAGCTTGCAACTGAAAAGAAACTTTGTTTTCCCAAAAAGCTAGGTGAAGGACGGCGTTCACACACACTTATCTCTCAGACCTGAGCATGTGGAGAGTCGTTCTTTCATATAGCACAAAGTGAACGGGTTGCAGGAGAAAGTTTTTCTCTGGTTTCACAGTTTGTTTCCTAGTGCTGGTTTGAATTTCCTGCAGTTTTCACTGTAAAGCTGAGTTGGAGCTAGTACCTCCGCATATAAATGTATGGAGTGGTGTTTGCAACTGAAAAGAACCTATCTGTTCCCAACAAGCTAGATGAAGGACGGCTTTCACACACACTTATCTCTCAGAACTGAGCATGTGGAGAGACGTTCGTTCATCTAGCAGCAAGGGAACTGTTGGCAGGAGAAACTTTTACTCTGGTTTCTCAGTCTGTTTCCTAGTGCCGGTTTGAAGTTCCTGCAGTTTTCACAATAAAACAGAGTTGGAGCTTTTACCTCCCTATATATAAGTATGGAGTGGAGTTTGCAACTGAAAACAAACATTGTGTTCCCAACAAGATAAGTAAAGGACGGCTTTCTCACACACTTATCTCTCAGAACTGAGCATGTGGAGAGACGTTCGTTCATCTAGCACCAAGGGAACGTTTTGCAGGAGAAACTTTTACTCTGGTTTCTCAGTCTGTTTCCTAGTGCCGGTTTGAAGTTCCTGCAGTTTTCACAGTAAAACCGAGTTGGAGCTAGTACCTCCCCATATATATGTATGGAGTGGAGTTTGCAACTGAAAAGAAACTTTGTGTTCCCAACAAGATAAGTGAAGTACGGCTTTCACACACACTTATTTCTCAGAATTGATCATGTGGAGAGATGATCGTTCATCTAGCACCAAGGGAACTTTTTGCAGGAAAAAATTTTACTCTGGTTTCTCTGTCTGTTTCCTAGTGCCGGTTTGAATTTCCTGCAGTTTTCACTGTAAAACCGAGTTGGAGCTACTACCTCCCCGCATATATGTAAGGATTGGTGTTTGATGATGAAAAGAAACATTGTGTTTCTAACAAGCTAGGTAAAGGACGGCTTTCACAAACACTTAGCCCTCAGAACTGAGCAAGTGGAGAGATGTTCGTTCATCTAGCACAAAGGGAACGGGTTGCAGGAGAATCTTTTACTCTTGTTTCTCAGGATGTTTACTAGTGCCGGTTTGAAGTTATTGCAGTTTTCACTGTGAAACAGAGTTGGAGCTTGTACCTCCACATATATATATTTGGATTGGAGTATGCAACTGAAAAGAAACTTTGTGTTCCCAACAAGCTAGGTGAAGGACAGCTTTCACACACCATTATCTCCCAGAAGTGAGCATGTGGAGAGACGTTTGTTTGCCTAGAACCAAGGGAACGTTTTGCACGAGAAACTTTAACTGTGGTTTCTCAGGATGTTTCCTAGTGCCGGTTTGATTTTCCTGCAGTTTTCACTGTAAAACCGAGTTGGAGCTAGTACCTCCCCATATATATGTAAGAAGTAGAATTTGCAACTGAATAGAAACTTTGTGTTCCCAACAAGCTATGTGAAGGACGGCTTTCACACACACTTGTCTCTCAGAACTGAGCATGTGGATAGACGTTCGTTCATCTATCAAAAGGGAACGGGTTGAAAGAGAAACTATTACTCTGGTTTCTCAGTCTGTTACCTAGTGCCGGTTTGAAGTTCCTGCAGTTTTCACTGTAAAGTCGATTTGGAGCTAGTACCTCCCCATATATATGTATGGAGTGGAGTTTGCAACTGAAAAGAATCTTTGATTTCCCAAAAAGCTAGGTGAAGGACGGCATTCACACAAAATTATCTCTCAGAACTGAGCATGTGGAGAGACGTTCTTTCATATAGCACAAAGTGAACGGGTTGCAGGAGAAAGTTTTTCTCTGGTTTCTCAGTCTGTTTCCTAGTGCCGGTTTGAAGTTCCTGCAGTTTTCAATGTAAAGCTTATTTGGAGCAAGTACCTCCGCATATATATGTATGGAGTGGTGTTTGCAACTGAAAAGAACCTATCTGTTCCCAACAAGCTAGATGAAGGACGGCTTTCACACACACTTATCTCTCAGAACTGAGCATGTGGAGAGATGTTCGTTCATCTAGCACCAAGGGAACGGGTGGCAGGAGAAACTTTTACTATGGTTTCTCAGTCTGTTTCCTAGTGCCGGTTTGAAATTCCTGCAGTTTTCACTGTAAAACAGAGTTGGAGCTAGTACCTCCCCATATATAAGTATGGAGTGGGGTTTACATCTGAAAACAAACATTGTGTTCCCAACAAGATAGGTGAAGGACGGCTTTCACACACACTTATCTCTCAGAACTGAGCATGTGGAGAGACGTTCGTTCATCTAGCACCAAGGGAACGTTTTGCAGGAGAAACTTTTACTCTGGTTTCTCAGTCTGTTTCCTAGTGCCGATTTGAAGTTCCTGCAGTTTTCACAGTAAAACCGAGTTGGAGCTAGTACCTCCACATATATATGTATGGAGTGGAGTTTGCAACTGAAAAGAAACTTTGTGTTCCCAACAAGATATGTGAAGGACGGCTTTCACACACAGTTATCTCTCAGAATTGAGCATGTGGAGGGACGATCGTTCATCTAGCACCAAGGGAAATGTTTGCAGGTGAAAATTTTACTCTGGTATCTCAGTCTGTTTCATAGTGCCTGTTTGAAGTTCCTGCAGTTTTCACTGTAAAGTCGTGTTGGAGCTAGTACCTCCCCATATATATGTGTGGAATGGAGTTTGCAACTGAAAAGTATCTTTGTGTTCCCAACAAGCAAGCTGAAAGACGACTTTCACACACACTATCCCTCAGAATTGAGCATGTGGATAGTCGTTCGTTCATCTAGCTCAAATGGAACGGGTTGCAGGAGGAACATTTACTCTGGTTTCTCAGTCTGTTTCATAGTGCCTGTTTGAAGTTCCTGCAGTTTTCACTGTAAAACCGAGTTGGAGCTAGTACCTCCCCATATATATGTATGGAGTGGAGCTTGCAACTGAAAAGAAACTTTGTTTTCCCAAAAAGCTAGGTGAAGGACTGCGTTCACACACACTTATCTCTCAGACCTGAGCATGTGGAGAGTCGTTCTTTCATATAGCACAAAGTGAACGGGTTGCAGTAGAAAATTTTTCTCTGGTTTCACAGTTTGTTTCCTAGTGCTGGTTTGTATTTCCTGCAGTTTTCACTGTAAAGCTGAGTTGGAGCTAGTACCTCCGCATATATATGTATGGAGTGGTGTTTGCAACTGAAAAGAACCTATCTGTTCCCAACAAGCTAGATGAAGGACGGCTTTCACACACACTTATCTCTCAGAACTGAGCATGTGTAGAGACGTTCGTTCATCTAGCAGCAAGGGAACGGTTGGCAGGAGAAACTTTTACTCTGGTTTCTCAGTCTGTTTCCTAGTGCCGGTTTGAAGTTCCTGCAGTTTTCACAATAAAACAGAGTTGGAGCTTGTACCTCCCTATATATAAGTATGGAGTGGAGTTTGCAACTGAAAACAAACATTGTGTTCCCAACAATATAAGTAAAGGACGGCTTTCTCACACACTTATCTCTCAGAACTGAGCATGTGGAGAGACGTTCGTTCATCTAGCACCAAGGGAACGTTTTGCAGGAGAAACTTTTACTCTGGTTTCTCAGTCTGTTTCCTAGTGCCGGTTTGAAGTTCCTGCAGTTTTCACAGTAAAACCGAGTTGGAGCTAGTACCTCCCCATATATATGTATGGAGTGGAGTTTGCAACTGAAAAGAAACTTTGTGTTCCCAACAAGATAAGTGAAGTACGGCTTTCACACACACTTATTTCTCAGAATTGATCATGTGGAGAGATGATCGTTCATCTAGCACCAAGGGAACTTTTTGCAGGAGAAAATTTTGCTCTGGTTTCTCAGTCTGTTTCCTAGTGCCGGTTTGAATTTCCTGCAGTTTTCACTGTAAAACCGAGTTGGAGCTACTACCTCCCCGCATATATGTAAGGATTGGTGTTTGATGATGAAAAGAAACATTGTGTTTCTAACAAGCTAGGTGAAGGACGGCTTTCACAAACACTTAGCCCTCAGAACTGAGCAAGTGGAGAGATGTTCGTTCATCTAGCACAAAGGGAACGGGTTGCAGGAGAATCTTTTACTCTAGTTTCTCAGGATGTTTACTAGTGCCGGTTTGAAGTTATTGCAGTTTTCACTGTGAAACAGAGTTGGAGCTTGTACCTCCACATATATATATTTGGATTGGAGTATGCAACTGAAAAGAAACTTTGTGTTCCCAACAAGCTAGGTGAAGTACAGCTTTCACACACCATTATCTCCCAGAAGTGAGCATGTGGAGAGACGTTTGTTCGCCTAGCACCAAGGGAACGTTTTGCACGAGAAACTTTAACTGTGGTTTCTCAGGAAGTTTCCTAGTGCCGGTTTGATTTTCCTGCAGTTTTCACTGTAAAACCGAGTTGGAGCTAGTACCTCCCCATATATATGTAAGAAGTAGAATTTGCACCTGAATAGAAACATTGTGTTCCCAACAAGCTAGGTGAAGGACGGCTTTCACACACACTTGTCTCTCAGAACTGAGCATGTGGATAGACGTTCGTTCATCTATCAAAATGGAACGGGTTGAAAGAGAAACTATTACTCTGGTTTCTCAGTCTGTTACCTAGTGCCGGTTTGAATTTCCTGCAGTTTTCACTGTAAAGTCGATTTGGCGCTAGTACCTCCCCATATATAAGTATGGAGTGGAGTTAGCAACTGAAAAGAATCTTTGATTTCCCAAAAAGCTAGGTGAAGGACGGCATTCACACACAATTATCTCTCAGAAATGAGCATGTGGAGAGACGTTCTTTCATATAGCACAAAGTGAACGGGTTGCAGGAGAAAGTTTTTCTCTGGTTTCTCAGTCTGTTTCCTAGTGCCGGTTTGAAGTTCCTGCAGTTTTCACTGTAAAACCGAGTTGGAGTTATTACCTTCCCATATATATGTATGGATTGGAGTTGGCAACTGAAAAGAAACTTTGTGTTCCCAACAAGTTAGGTGAAGGACGGCATTCACACACACTTATCCCTCAGAACTGAGCATGTGGAGAGACGTTCTTTCACCTAGCACCACGGGAACGGGTTGCAGGAGAAATTTTACTCTGGTTTCTCTGTCTGTGTCTTTGGGCTGGTTTGAAGTTCCTGCGGTTTACAATGTAAAATCGAGTTGGAGCTAGTACCTCCCCATATATATGTAAGAAGTAGGATTTGCAACTGAATAGAATCTTTGTGTTCCCAACAAGCTAGGTGAAGGACAGCTTTCACACACACATGTATCTCAGAACTGATCATGTGGATAGACGTTCGTTCATCTAGCACGAACGGAACGGGTTGAAAGAGAAATTATTACTCTGGTTTCTCAGTCTGTTACCTAGTGCCGGATTGAAGTTCCTGCAATTTTCACTGTAAAGTCGGGTTGGAGCTAGTACCTCCCCATATATATGTATGGAGTGGAGCTTGCAACTGAAAAGAAACTTTGTTTTCCCAAAAAGCTAGGTGAAGGACGGCGTTCACACACACTTATCTCTCAGACCTGAGCATGTGGAGAGTCGTTCTTTCATATAGCACAAAGTGAACGGGTTGCAGGAGAAAGTTTTTCTCTGGTTTCACAGTTTGTTTCCTAGTGCTGGTTTGAATTTCCTGCAGTTTTCACTGTAAAGCTGAGTTGGAGCTAGTACCTCCGCATATATATGTATGGAGTGGTGTTTGCAACTGAAAAGAACCTAACTGTTCCCAACAAGCTAGATGAAGGACGGCTTTCACACACACTTATCTCTCAGAACTGAGCATGTGGAGAGACGTTCGTTCATCTAGCAAGCAAGGGAACGGTTGGCAGGAGAAACTTTTACTCTGGTTTCTCAGTCTGTTTCCTAGTGCCGGTTTGAAGTTCCTGCAGTTTTCACAATAAAACAGAGTTGGAGCTTGTACCTCCCTATATATAAGTATGGAGTGGAGTTTGCAACTGAAAACAAACATTGTGTTCCCAACAAGATAAGTGAAGGACGGCTTTCACACACACTTATCTCTCAGAACTGAGCATGTGGAGAGACGTTCGTTCATCTAGCACCAAGGGAACGTTTTGCAGGAGAAACTTTTACTCTGGTTTCTCAGTCTGTTTCCTAGTGCCGGTTTGAAGTTCCTGCAGTTTTCACAGTAAAACCGAGTTGGAGCTAGTACCTCCCCATATATATGTATGGAGTGGAGTTTGCAACTGAAAAGAAACTTTGTGTTCCCAACAAGATAAGTGAAGTACGGCTTTCACACACACTTATTTCTCAGAATTGAGCATGTGGAGAGACGATCGTTCATCTAGCACCAAGGGAACTTTTTGCAGGAGAAAATTTTACTCTGTTTTCTCTGTCTGTTTCCTAGTGCCGGTTTGAATTTCCTGCAGTTTTCACTGTAAAACCGAGTTGGAGCTACTACCTCCCCGCATATATGTAAGGATTGGTGTTTGATGATGAAAAGAAACATTGTGTTTCTAACAAGCTAGGTGAAGGACGGCTTTCACAAACACTTAGCCCTCAGAACTGAGCAAGTGGAGAGATGTTCGTTCATCTAGCACAAAGGGAACGGGTTGCAGGAGAATCTTTTACTCTTGTTTCTCAGGATGTTTACTAGTGCCGGTTTGAAGTTATTGCAGTTTTCACTGTGAAACAGAGTTGGAGCTTGTACCTCCACATATATATATTTGGATTGGAGTATGCAACTGAAAAGAAACTTTGTGTTCCCAACAAGCTAGGTGAAGGACAGCTTTCACACACCATTATCTCCCAGAAGTGAGCATGTTGAGAGACGTTTGTTTGCCTAGAACCAAGGGAACGTTTTGCACGAGAAACTTTAACTGTGGTATCTCAGGATGTTTCCTAGAGCCTTTTGATTTTCCTGCAGTTTTCACTGTAAAACCGAGTTGGAGCTAGTACCTCCCCATATATATGTAAGAAGTAGAATTTGCAACTGAATAGAAACTTTGTGTTCCCAACAAGCTATGTGAAGGACGGCTTTCACACACACTTGTATCTCAGAACTGAGCATGTGGATAGACGTTCGTTCATCTATCAAAAGGGAACGGGTTGAAAGAGAAACTATTACTCTGGTTTCTCAGTCTGTTACCTAGTGCCGGTTTGAAGTTCCTGCAGTTTTCACTGTAAAGTCGATTTGGAGCTAGTACCTCCCCATATATATGTATGGAGTGGAGTTTGCAACTGAAAAGAATCTTTGATTTCCCAAAAAGCTAGGTGAAGGACGGCATTCACACAAAATTATCTCTCAGAACTGAGCATGTGGAGAGACGTTCTTTCATATAGCACAAAGTGAACGGGTTGCAGGAGAAAGTTTTCTCTGGTTTCTCAGTCTGTTTCCTAGTGCCGGTTTGAAGTTCCTGCAGTTTTCAATGTAAAGCTTATTTGGAGCAAGTACCTCCGCATATATATGTATGGAGTGGTGTTTGCAACTGAAAAGAACCTATCTGTTCCCAACAAGCTAGATGAAGGACGGCTTTCACACACACTTATCTCTCAGAACTGAGCATGTGGAGAGATGTTCGTTCATCTAGCACCAAGGGAACGGGTGGCAGGAGAAACTTTTACTATGGTTTCTCAGTCTGTTTCCTAGTGCCGGTTTGAAATTCCTGCAGTTTTCACTGTAAAACAGAGTTGGAGCTAGTACCTCCCCATATATAAGTATGGAGTGGGGTTTACATCTGAAAACAAACATTGTGTTCCCAACAAGATAGGTGAAGGACGGCTTTCACACACACTTATCTCTCAGAACTGAGCATGTGGAGAGACGTTCGTTCATCTAGCACCAAGGGAACGTTTTGCAGGAGAAACTTTTACTCTGGTTTCTCAGTCTGTTTCCTAGTGCCGATTTGAAGTTCCTGCAGTTTTCACAGTAAAACCGAGTTGGAGCTAGTACCTCCACATATATATGTATGGAGTGGAGTTTGCAACTGAAAAGAAACTTTGTGTTCCCAACAAGATATGTGAAGGACGGCTTTCACACACAGTTATCTCTCAGAATTGAGCATGTGGAGGGACGATCGTTCATCTAGCACCAAGGGAAATGTTTGCAGGTGAAAATTTTACTCTGGTATCTCAGTCTGTTTCATAGTGCCTGTTTGAAGTTCCTGCAGTTTTCACTGTAAAGTCGTGTTGGAGCTAGTACCTCCCCATATATATGTGTGGAATGGAGTTTGCAACTGAAAAGAATCTTTGTGTTCCCAACAAGCAATGCTGAAAGACGACTTTCACACACACTATCCCTCAGAATTGAGCATGTGGATAGTCGTTCGTTCATCTAGCTCAAATGGAACGGGTTGCAGGAGGAACATTTACTCTGGTTTCTCAGTCTGTTTCATAGTGCCTGTTTGAAGTTCCTGCAGTTTTCACTGTAAAACCGAGTTGGAGCTAGTACCTCCCATATATATGTATGGAGTGGAGCTTTGCAAACTGAAAAGAAACTTTGTTTCCCAAAAAGCTAGGTGAAGGACGGCGTTCACACACACTTATCTCTCAGACCTGAGCATGTGGAGAGTCGTTCTTTCATATAGCACAAAGTGAACGGGTTGGCAGTAGAAAATTTTTCTCTGGTTTCACATTTTGTTACCTAGTGCTGGTTTGAATTTCCTGCAGTTTCACTGTAAAGCTGAGTTGGAGCTAGTACCTCCGCATATATATGTATGGAGTGGTGTTTGCAACTGAAAAGAACCTATCTGTTCCCAACAAGCTAGATGAAGGACGGCTTTCACACACACTTATCTCTCAGAACTGAGCATGTGTAGAGACGTTCGTTCATCTAGCAGCAAGGGAACGGTTGGCAGGAGAAACTTTTACTCTGGTTTCTCAGTCTGTTTCCTAGTGCCGGTTTGAAGTTCCTGCAGTTTTCACAGTAAAACCGAGTTGGAGCTAGTACCTCCCCATATATATGTATGGAGTGGAGTTTGCAACTGAAAAGAAACTTTGTGTTCCCAACAAGATAAGTGAAGTACGGCTTTCACACTCACTTATTTCTCAGAATTGATCATGTGGAGAGATGATCGTTCATCTAGCACCAAGGGAACTTTTTGCAGGAGAAAATTTTACTCTGGTTTCTCAGTCTGTTTCCTAGTGCCGGTTTGAATTTCCTGCAGTTTTCACTGTAAAACCGAGTTGGAGCTACTACCTCCCCGCATATATGTAAGGATTGGTGTTTGATGATGAAAAGAAACATTGTGTTTCTAACAAGCTAGGTGAAGGACGGCTTTCACAAACACTTAGCCCTAAGAACTGAGCAAGTGGAGAGATGTTCGTTCATCTAGCACAAAGGGAACGGGTTGCAGGAGAATCTTTTTCTCTAGTTTCTCAGGATGTTTACTAGTGCCGGTTTGAAGTTATTGCAGTTTTAACTGTGAAACAGAGTTGGAGCTTGTACCTCCACATATATATATTTGGATTGGAGTATGCAACTGAAAAGAAACTTTGTGTTCCCAACAAGCTAGGTGAAGTACAGCTTTCACACACCATTATCTCCCAGAAGTGAGCATGTGGAGAGACTTTTGTTCGCCTAGCACCAAGGGAACGTTTTGCACGAGAAACTTTAACTGTGGTTTCTCAGGATGTTTCCTAGTGCCGGTTTGATTTTCCTGCAGTTTTCACTGTAAAACCGAGTTGGAGCTTGTACCTCCCCATATATATGTAAGAAGTAGAATTTGCACCTGAATAGAAACTTTGTGTTCCCAACAAGCTAGGTGAAGGACGGCTTTCACACACACTTGTCTCTCAGAACTGAGCATGTGGATAGACGTTCGTTCATCTATCAAAATGGAACGGGTTGAAAGAGAAACTATTACTCTGGTTTCTCAGTCTGTTACCTAGTGCCGTTTTGAATTTCCTGCAGTTTTCACTGTAAAGTAGATTTGGCGCTAGTACCTCCCCATATATAAGTATGGAGTGGAGTTAGCAACTGAAAAGAATCTTTGATTTCCCAAAAAGCTAGGTGAAGGACGGCATTCACACACAATTATCTCTCAGAAATGAGCATGTGGAGAGACGTTCTTTCATATAGCACAAAGTGAACGGGTTGCAGGAGAAAGTTTTTCTCTGGTTTCTCAGTCTGTTTCCTAGTGCCGGTTTGAAGTTCCTGCAGTTTTCACTGTAAAACCGAGTTGGAGTTATTACCTTCCCATATATATGTATGGATTGGAGTTTGCAACTGAAAAGAAACTTTGTTTTCCCAACAAGTTAGGTGAAGGACGGCATTCACACACACTTATCCCTCAGAACTGAGCACGTGTAGAGACGTTCTTTCACCTAGCACCACGGGAACGGGTTGCAGGAGAAATTTTACTCTGGTTTCTCTGTCTGTGTCTTTGGGCTGGTTTGAAGTTCCTGCGGTTTACAATGTAAAACCGAGTTGGAGCTAGTACCTCCCCATATATATGTAAGAAGTAGGATTTGCAACTGAATAGAATCTTTGTGTTCCCAACAAGCTAGGTGAAGGACGGCTTTCACACACACATGTGTCTCAGAACTGAGCATGTGGATAGACGTTCGTTCATCTAGCACGAACGGAACGGGTTGAAAGAGAAATTATTACTCTGGTTTCTCAGTCTGTTACCTAGTGCCGGATTGAAGTTCCTGCAATTTTTCACTGTAAAGTCGAGTTGGAGCTAGTACCTCCCCATATATATGTATGGAGTGGAGCATGCAACTGAAAAGAAACTTTGTTTCCCAAAAAGCTAGGTGAAGGACGCGTTCACACACACTTATCTCTCAGACCTGAGCATGTGGAGAGTCGTTCTTTCATATAGCACAAAGTGAACGGGTTGCAGGAGAAAGTTTTTCTCTGGTTTCACAGTTTGTTTCCTAGTGCTGGTTTGAATTTCCTGCAGTTTTCACTGTAAAGCTGAGTTGGAGCTAGTACCTCCGCATATATATGTATGGAGTGGTGTTTGCAACTGAAAAGAACCTAACTGTTCCCAACAAGCTAGATGAAGGACGGCTTTCACACACACTTATCTCTCAGAACTGAGCATGTGGAGAGACGTTCGTTCATCTAGCAGCAAGGGAACGGTTGGCAGGAGAAACTTTTACTCTGGTTTCTCAGTCTGTTTCCTAGTGCCGGTTTGAAGTTCCTGCAGTTTTCACAATAAAACAGAGTTGGAGCTTGTACCTCCCTATATAAGTATGGAGTGGAGTTTGCAACTGAAAACAAACATTGTGTTCCCAACAAGATAAGTGAAGGACGGCTTTCACACACACTTATCTCTCAGAACTGAGCATGTGGAGAGACGTTCGTTCATCTAGCACCAAGGGAACGTTTTGCAGGAGAAACTTTACTCTGGTTTCTCAGTCTGTTTCCTAGTGCCGGTTTGAAGTTCCTGCAGTTTTCACAGTAAAACCGAGTTGGAGCTAGTACCTCCCCATATATATGTATGGAGTGGAGTTTGCAACTGAAAAGAAACTTTGTGTTCCCAACAAGATAAGTGAAGTACGGCTTTCAACACACACTTATTTCTCAGAATTGAGGCATGTGGAGAGACGATCGTTCATCTAGCACCAAGGGAACTTTTTGCAGGAGAAAATTTTACTCTGTTTTCTCCTGTCCGTTTCTCCTAGTGCCGGTTTGAATTTCCTGCAGTTTTCACTGTAAAACCGAGTTGGAGCTACTAACCTCCCCGCATATATGTAAGGATTGGTGTTTGATGATGAAAAGAAACATTGTGTTTCTAACAAGCTAGGTGAGGACGGCTTTCACAAACACTTAGCCCTCAGAACTGAGCAAGTGGAGAGATGGTCGTTCATCTAGCACAAAGGGAACGGGTTGCAGGAGAATCTTTTACTCTTGTTTCTCAGGATGTTTACTAGTGCCGGTTGAAGTATATTGCAGTTTTCACTGTGAAACAGAGTTGGAGCTTGTACCTCCACATATATATATTTGGATTGGAGTATGCAACTGAAAAGAAAATTTGTGTTCCCAACAAGTTAGGCTGAAGGACAGGCTTTCACACACCATTATCTCCCAGAAGTGAGCATGTGGAGAGACGTTTGTTTCGCCTAGAACCAAGGGAACGGTTTGCACGAGAAACTTTAACTGTGGTTTCTCAGGATGTTTCCTAGTAGCCGTTTGATGTTCCTGCAGTTTTCACTGTAAAACCGAGTTGGAGCAAGTACCTCCCCATATATATGTAAGAAGTAGGAGTTTGCAAATGAATAGAACTTTGTGTTCCCAACAAGCAGTACGTGAAGGACGGCTTTCACACACACTTGTCTCTCAGAACTGAGAATGTGGATAGACGTTCGTTCATCTATCAAAAGGGAACGGGTTGAAAGAGAAAGCTATTACTCTGGTTTCTCAGTCTGTTACCTAGTGCCGGTTTGAAGTTCCTGCAGTTTTCACTGCAACGTCGATTTGGAGCTAGTACCTCCCCATATATATGTATGGAGTGGAGTTTGC
>NC_045703.1:74834223-74851547 GCF_009834535.1 Camelus ferus
AAAAAGTTTCTCCAGCAACCCGTTCCCTTGTTGCTAGATGAACGAACGTCTCTCCACTGCTCAGTTCTGAAGATAGTGTGTGTGAAAGCCGAACTTCACCTAAATGTTGGAACACAAATTTTCTTTTCAGTTGCAAACCCCCACCCATATATATATTTGGGAGGTAACTAGCTCCAACTCGGTTTTACAGTGAAAATGCAGAACTTCAAACCGGCACTAGGAAACGACTGAGAAACCAGAGTAAAGATTCTCCTGCAACCCTTTCCACTTCCCTTGTTGCTTGATGAACGAACGTCCCTCCCTTGCTCATTCTGAGAGATAATTGTTGTGAAGCCGTGCTTCACCTCTATCTTTTGGGAACACAAAGTTTACTCTTCAGTTTGCAAACTCCCTCCATACATATATATGGGTAGGTCTAGATCCAACTCGGTTTTACAGTGAAAACTGCAGGAACTTCAAACCGCACAAGGAACAGACTGAGAAACCAGTGTAAAAGTTTCTCCTCAAACCGCTCCCTTGGTGGCTAGATGAACGAACTTCTCTCCCACAAGCTTAGTTCTGAGAGATAATTGTGTGTGAAAGCCAACCTTCACCTAGCTTGTTGGGAACACAAAGAGTTCTTTAAGTTGCAAATTCCATTCCAAACATATATATGGGTAGGTAATAGCTTCCACTCGGTTTTACAGTGAAAACTGGCAGAACATCAAACCGGCAGTAGGACAGACTGAGAAACCAGTGTAAAGTTTCTCCTGCAAACAGTTCCCTTGGTGCTATGTGAACGAACGTCTCTCCACATGCTCAGTTTCGGAGAGATATTGTTTGTTAAAACCGTGCCTTCACCTCTTGTAGAGAACACAAAGTTTCTTTTCAGTTGCAAACCCCCTTCATACATATATATGGGAGGAATAGCTTAAACTCGGTTTTCCAGTGACAACTGCAGAACTTCAAACCGCACTAGGAAAGGGACTGAGAAACCAGAGTAAAAATTTCTCCTGCAACCCGTTCCCTTGGTGCTAGATGAACGAACGTCTCTCCACATGCTCAGTTCTGAGAGATAAGTGTGTGTGAAAGCCGAAATTCACCTAAAATGTTGGGAACACAAAGTTTCTTTTCAGTTGCAAACTCCACTCCATAAATATATTTGGTGAGGTACTAGCTCCAACTCGGTTTTACAGTGAAAACTGCAGGAACTTCAAAACCGCACTAGGAAAGGGACTGAGAAACCAGAGTAAAAGTTTCTCCTGCAACCCGTTCCCTTGGTGCTAGATGAACGAACGTCTCTCCACATGCTCAGTTCTGAGAGATATGTGTGTGTCAATGCCGTTCTTCACCTAGCTTGATGGGAACACAATGTTTATTTTCATTTGCAAACTCCATTCCTTGCATATATAGGGGTAGGTTCTAGATCCAACTCGGTTTTACAGTGAAAACTGCAGGAACTTCAAACCGACACTAGGAAACAGACTGAGAAACCAGAGTAAAACTTTCCACTGCAACCCGTTCCCTTGTTGCTAGATGAACGAACGTCTCTCCACATGCTCAGTTCTGAAAGATAAGTGTGTGTGAAAGCCGTACTTCACCTAACTTGTTGGAAACACAATGCTTATATTGAGTTGCATACCCCAATCCATGCATATATAGGGGGAGGTACTATATCCAACTCGGTTTTATACTGAAAAATTCAGAAAATTCAAACCGGCACTAGAAAACAGACTGAGAAACCAGAGTAAAAGTTGCTCCTGCAAACCGTTCCCTTGGTTCTAGATGAACGAACGTCTCTACACATGCTCAGTTCTGAGAGCTAAGTGTGTGTGAAAGCCGTTCTTCACCTAGCTTGTTGGGAACACAAAGTTTCTTTTCAGTTGCAAACTGCAATCCATACATATATATGGGGAGGTTCTAGCTCCAACTCGGTTTTACAGTGAAAACTGCAGGAACATCAAACCGGCACTGGGAAACAGACTGAGAAACCAGAGTAATAGTTTCTCCTGCAACCCTTTCCCTTTGTGCTAGATGAACGAACGTCTCTCCACATGCTCAGTTCTGAGTGATAAGTGTGTGTGAAAGCCGTCCTTCACCTAGCTTGTTGGAAACACAAAATTTCTTTTCAGGTGCAAACTCCACACCATATATATATATGGGGATGTAGCAGCTCCAACACGCTTTTACAGTGAAAACAGCAGGAAATTCAAAACTGCACTAGGAAACAGGCTGAGATACCAGAGTAAAAGTTTCTCCTGCATTCTTTTTCTTGGTGCTAGATGAACGAACGTCTCTCCACATGCTCAGTTCTGAGAGATATGTGTGTTTGAAAGCCGTCCTTCAACTAGAATGTTGGGAACACAAAATTTCTTTTCAGTTGCAATCAACACCCCATGCATATATAGGGGGAGGTACTAGATCCTACTCGGTTTTACAGTGAAAACTGCAGGAACTTCAAACCGACACTAGGAAACAGACTGAGAAACCAGAGTAAAACTTTCCCCTGCAACCCGTTCCCTTGTTGCTAGATGAACGAAAGTCTCTCCACATGCTGAGGTCTGAGAGTTATGTGTGTGTGAAAGACGTCCTTCCCCTAGCTTATTGGGAACACAATGCTTATTTTCAGTTGCAAACCCCACTCCATGCATATATAGGTGGAGGTACTAGATCCAACACTGTTTTACAGAGAAAACTGCAGGAAATTCAAAACGGCAATAGGAAACAGACTGATATATCAGAATAAAAGTTTCCCCTGCAACCCGTTCCCTTGGTGCTAGTTGAACGAACTTCTCTCCACATGCTCAGTTCTGAGAGATATATGTGTGAAAACCGTCCTTCACCTAGCTTGTTGGGAACACAAATTTTCTTTTCAGTTGCCAACTCCACTCCATGCATATATATGGGGTGGTACTAGCTCCAACTCGGTTTTACAGTGAAAACTGCAGAAACATCAAAACGGCACTAGGAAATAGACTGAAAAACCAGAGTAATAGTTTGTCCGGCAAACCGTTCCCTTTGTGCTAGATGAACGAAAGTCTCTCCACATGCTCAGGTCTGAGAGATAAGTGTGTGTGAAAGCTGTCCTTCACCTAGCTTGTTGGGAACACAAAATTTCTTTTAAGTTGCAAACACCACTCCATACATATATATCGGGTGGTAGTAGCTCCAACTCGGTTTTACAGTGAAAACTGCAGGAAAATCAAAACGGCACTAGGAAACAGATTGAGAAACCAGAGTAAAAGTTTCCCCTGCAACCCGTTCATTTCGTGCTAGATGAACGAACGTCTCTCCACATGCTCAGTTCTGAGAGATAAGTGTGTCTGAAAACCGTCATTCACCTAGCTTGTTGGGAACACAATGCTTATTTTCATTTGCACACTCCACTCCATGCATATATAGGGGGAGATACTAGATTAAACTCGGTTTTCCAGTGAAAACTGCAGGAACTTCAAACCGGAACTAGGAAACGGCCTGAGAAACCAGAGTAAAAGTTTCTCCTGCAACCCGTTACCTTGGTGCTAGGTGAATGAACGTCTCTCCACATGCTCTGTTCTGAGAGAAATGTGTGTGTGAAAGCCGTCCTTCACATAGCTTGTTGGGAAAATAAAGTTTCTTTTCAGTTGCAAACTCCAATCCGTACATATATATGGGGTGGTACTAGCTCCAACTCGGTTTTACAGTGAAAACTGCAGGAACTTCAAACCGCACAAGGAAAAAGACTGAGAAACCAGTGTAAAAGTTTCTCCTCAACCCGATCCGTTGGTGCTAGATGAACGAACGTCTCTCCACATGCTCAGTTCTGAGAGATAAGTGTGTGTGAAAGCCGACCTTCACCTAGCTTGTTGGGAACACAAAGATTCTTTTAAGTTGCAAATTCCTTTCCAAACATATATATGGGTAGGTACTAGCTCCAACTCGGTTTTACAGTGAAAACTGCAGGAACATCAAACCGGCACTAGGAAACAGACTGAGAAACCAGAGTATAAGTTTCTCCTGCAAACAGTTCCCTTGGTGCTAGGTGAACGAACGTCTCTCCACATGCTCAGTTCGGAGAGATAATTGTTTGTGAAAGCCGTCCTTCACCTTGCTTGTAGGGAAAACAAAGTTTCTTTTCAGTTGCAAACCCCACTTCATACATATATATGGGGAGGAAGTAGCTTAAACTCGGTTTTCCAGTGAAAACTGCAGGAACTTCAAACCGGCACTAGGAAACAGACTGAGAAACCAGAGAAAAAGTTTCTCCAGCAACCCGTTCCCTTGGTGCTAGATGAACGATCGTCTCTCCACATGCTCAGTTCTGAGAGATAATGTGTGTGAAAGCCGAACTTCACCTAAAATGTTGGGAACACAAAGTTTCTTTTCAGTTTCAAACTCCATTCCATATATATATTTGGTGAGGTACTAGCTCCAACTCGGTTTTACAGTGAAAACTGCAGGAACTTCAAACCGGCACTAGGAAACATACTGAGAAACCAGAGTAAAAGTTTCTCCAGCAACCCGTTCCCTTGGTGCTAGATGAACGAACGTCTCTCCACATGCTCAGTTCTGAGAGATAAGTGTGTGTGAAAGCTGAAATTCACCTAAAATGTTGGGAACACAAAGTTTCTTTTCAGTTGCAAACTCCAATCCATAAATATATTTGGTGAGGTACTATCTCCAACTCGGTTTTACAGTGAAAACTGCAGGAACTTCAAAACCGCACTAGGAAAGAGACTGAGAAACCAGAGTAAAAGTTTCTCCTGCAACCCGTTCCCTTGGTGCTAGATGAACGAACGTCTCTCCACATGCTCAGTTCTGAGAGATATGTGTATGTCAATGCCGTTCTTCACCTAGCTTGATGGGAAACAATGTTTATTGTCTTGCAAACTCCATTCCTTGCATATATAGGGGTAGGCTTCTAGTTCCAACTCGTTTTACAGTGAAACTGCAGGAACTTCAAACCGACACTATTAAACAGATGAGAAACCAGAGTAAAACTTCCACTGCAAACCCGTTCCCTTGTTGCTAGATGAACGAACGTCTCTCCACATGCTCAGTTCTGAAAGATAAGTGTGTGTGAAAGCCGTACTTCACCTAACTTGTTGGGAAACACAATGCTTATATTCAGTTGCATACCTCCAATCCCTGCATATATAGGGGGAGGTACTATATCCAACTCGGTTTTATACTGAAAAATTCAGAAAAATTCAAACCGGCACTAGAAAACAGACTGAGAACCAGAGTAAAAGTTGCTCCTGCCAAACCGTTCCCTTGGTTCTAGATGAACGAACGTCTCTACACATGCTCAGTTCTGAGAGATAAGTGTGTGTGAAAGCCGTTTTTCACCTAGCTTGTTGGGAACACAAAGTTTCTTTTCAGTTGCAAACTGCAATCCATACATATATATGGGGAGGTTCTAGCTCCAACACGGTTTTACAGTGAAAACAGCAGGAAATTCAAAACGGCACTAGGAAACAGGCTGAGATACCAGAGTAAAAGTTTCTCCTGCATTCTTTTTCTTGGTGCTAGATGAACGAACGTCTCTCCACATGCTCAGTACTGAGAGATATGTGTGTTTGAAAGCCGTCCTTCAACTAGAATGTTGGGAACACAAAATTTCTTTTCAGGTTGCAATCACCACCCCGTGCATATATAGGGGGAGGTACTAGATCCTACTCGGTTTTACAGTGAAAACTGCAGGAACTTCAACCGACACTAGGAAACAGACTGAGAAACCAGAGTAAAACTTTCCCCTGCAACCCGTTCCCTTGTTGCTAGATGAACGAACGTCTCTCCACATGCTGAGGTCTGAGAGATAAGTGTGTGTGAAAGCCGACCTTCACCTAGCTTGTTGGGAACACAAAGATTCTTTTCAGTTGCAAACTCCAATCCATACATATATATGGGTAGGTAGTAGCTCCAACTCGTTTTAACAGTGAAAACTGCAGGAAATTCAAACCGGCTCTAGGAATCAGGCTGAGATACCAGAGTAAAAGTTTCCCCTTCAACCCGTTCTTTTGGTGCTAGATTAACTAACGTCTATCCACATGCTCAGTGCTGAGAGATAAGTGTGTGTGAAAGCCGTGCTTCACCTAGCTTGTTGGGAATACATAGTTTCTTTTCAGTTGCAATCTCCACCCCATGCATATATAGGGGGAGGTACTAGATCCTACTCGGTTTTACAGTGAAAACTGCAGGAAATTCAAACCGGCACTAGGAAACAGAGTGAGAAAAAAGAGTAAAAGTTTCTCCTGCAACCCTTTCCTTTGGTGCTAGTTGAACGAACTTCTCTCCACATGCTCAGTTCTGAGAGATATATGTGTGAAAACCGTCCTTCAACTAGAATGTGGGGAACACAAAGTTTCTTTTCAGTTGCAAACTCCACTCCATACATATATATGCGGAGGTACTAGCACCAACTCGGTTTTACTGTGAAAACTGCAGGAACTTCAAACTGGCACTAGGAAACACACTGAGAGACCAGAGTAAAAGTTTCTCCTGCAAACCGTTACCTTGGTGCTACGTGAATGAACGTCTCTCCACATGCTCAATTCTGAGAGATAATTGTGTGTGAAAGCCGTCCTTCACATAGCTTGTTGGGAACACAATGCTTATTTTGAGTTGCAAACTACAATCCATGCATATATAGGGGGAGGTACTAGATCCAACTCGGTTTTACATTGAAAACTGCAGGAAATTCAAACCGTCACTAGGAAACAAACTGAGAAACCAGAGTAAAAGTTTCTCCTGCAACCCGTTCCGTTGGTGCTAGTTGAACGAACGTCTCTACACATGCTCAGTTCAGAGAGATATATGTGTGAAAACCGTTCTTCTCTTGCTTGTTGGGAACAGAAATTTTCTTTTCAGTTGCAAACTCCACTCCATATATATATGGGGAGGTACAAGCTCCAAATCGGTTTTACAGTGAAAACTGCAGGAACATCAAAACGGCACTAGGAAACAGACTGAGAAACCAGAGTAAAAGTTTCTCCTGCAAACCGTTCCATTTGTGCTAGATGAACGAACGTCTCTCCACATGCTCAGTTCTGAGAGATAAGTGTTTGTGAAAGCTGTACTTCACCTAGCTTGTTGGGAACACAAAGTTTCTTTTCAGTTTCAAACTCCACTCCATATATATATTTGGTGAGGTACTAGCTCCAACTCGGTTTTACAGTGAAAACTGCAGGAACTTCAAACCGGGACTAGGAAACATACTGAGAAACCAGAGTAAAAGTTTCCCAGCAACCCGTTCCCTTGGTGCTAGATGAACGAACGTCTCTCCACATGCTCAGTTCTGAGAGATAAGTGTGTGTGAAAGCCGAACTTCACCTAAATGTTGGGAAAAACAAAGTTTCTTTTCAGTTTCAAACTCCACTCCATATATATATTTGGTGAGGTACTAGCTCCAACTCGGTTTTACAGTGAAAACTGCAGGAACTTCAAACCGGCACTAGGAAACAGACTGAGAAACCAGAGTAAAGTTTCTCCAGCAAACCCGTTCCCTTGGTGCTAGATGAACGAACGTCTCTCCACATGCTCAGTTCTGAGAGATAAGTGTGTGTGAAAGCCGAACTTCACCTAAAATGTTGGGAAAAACAAAGTTTCTTTCAGTTGCAAACTCCACTCCATAATATATTTGGTGAGGTACTAGCTCCAACTCGGTTTTACAGTGAAAACTGGAGGAACTTCAAACCCGCACTAGGAAAGAGACTGAGAAACCAGAGTAAAAGTTTCTCCTGCAACCCGTTCCCCTTGGTGCTAGATGAACGAACGTCTCTCCACATGCTCAGTTCTGAGGGATATGTGTGTGTCAATAGCCGTTCCTTCACCTAGCGTGATGGGAACACAGTGTTTATTTTCATTTGCAAACTCCATTCCTTGCATATATAGGGGGTAGGTTCTAGATCCAACTCGGTTTTACAGTGAAAACTGCAGGAACTTCAAACCGACACTAGGAACAGACAGAGAAACCAGAGTAAAACTTTCCACTGCAACCCGTTCCCTTGTTGCTAAATGAACGAATGTCTCTCCACATGCTCAGTTCTGAAAGATAAGTGTGTGTGAAAGCCGTTCTTCACCTAGCTTGTTGGGAACACAAAGTTTCTTTTCAGGTGCAAACTGCAATCCATACATATATAGGGGAGATAGCAGCTCCAACACGTTTTACAGTGAAAACAGCAGGAAATTCAAAACTGGCACTAGGAAACAGCTGAGATACCAGAGTAAAAGTTTCTCCTGCAACCCTTTCCTTTGTGCTAGATGAACGAACGTCTCTCCACATGCTCAGTTCTGAGTGATAAGTGTGTGTGAAAGCCGTCCTTCACCTAGCTTGTTGGGAACACAAAATTTCTTTTCAGGTGCAAACTCCACTCCATATATATATATGGGGAGATAGCAGCTCCAACACGGTTTTACAGTGAAAACAGCAGGAAATTCAAAACGGCACTAGGAAACAGGCTGAGATACCAGAGTAAAAGTTTCTCCTGCAAACCTTTCCCTTTGTGCTAGATGAACGAACGTCTCTCCACATGCTCAGTTCTGAGAGATATGTGTGTTTGAAAGCCGTCCTTCAACTAGAATGTTGGGAACACAAAATTTCTTTTCAGGTGCAATCACCACCCCATGCATATACAGGGGGAGGTACTAGATCCTACTCGGTTTTACAGTGAAAACTGCAGGAACTTCAAACCGACAGTAGGAAACAGAATGAGAAACCAGAGTAAAACTTTCCCCTGCAACCCGTTCCCTTGTTGCTAGATGAACGAACGTCTCTCCACATGCTGAGGTCTGAGAGATAAGTGTGTGTGAAAGCCGACCTTCACCTAGCTTGTTGGGAACACAAAGATTCTTTTCAGTTGCAAACTCCAATCCATACATATATATGGGTAGGTAGTAGCTCCAACTCGTTTTACCAGTGAAAACTGCAGGAAATTCAAACCGGCTCTAGGAATCAGGCTGAGATACCAGAGTAAAAGTTTCCCCTTCAACCCGTTCTTTTGGTGCTAGATTAACTAACGTCTATCCACATGCTCAGTGCTGAGAGATAAGTGTGTGTGAAAGCCGTGCTTCACCTAGCTTGTTGGGAATACATAGTTTCTTTTCAGTTGCAATCTCCACCCCATGCATATATAGGGGGAGGTACTAGATCCTACTCGGTTTTACAGTGAAAACTGCAGGAAATTCAAACCGGCACTAGGAAACAGAGTGAGAAAAAAGAGTAAAAGTTTCTCCTGCAACCCTTTCCTTTGGTGCTAGTTGAACGAACTTCTCTCCACATGCTCAGTTCTGAGAGATATATGTGTGAAAACCGTCCTTCAACTAGAATGTGGGGAACACAAAATTTCTTTTCAGTTGCAAACTCCACTCCATACATATATATGCGGATGTACTAGCACCAACTCGGTTTTACTGTGAAAACTGCAGGAACTTCAAATTGGCACTTGGAAACACACTGAGAGACCAGAGTAAAAGTTTCTCCTGCAAACCGTTACCTTGGTGCTACGTGAATGAACGTCTCTCCACATGGTGAATTCTGAGAGATAAGTGTGTGTGAAAGCCGTCCTTCAACTAGAATGTTGGGAAAACAAAGTTTCTTTTCAGTTTCAATCTCCACTCCATACATATATATAGGTAGGTACTAGCACCAACTCGGTTTTCCAGTGAAAACTGTAGGAACTTCCATACGGCACTAGGAAACAGACTGAGAAAACCAGAGTAAAAGTTTCTCCTGCAACCCGTTCCCTGGTTGCTAGATGAACGAACGTCTCTCCACATGCTCAGTTCTGAGAGATAATTGTGTCTGAAAGCCGTCCTTCACCTAGCTTGTAGGGAACACAAAGTTTCTTTTCAGTTGCAAACTCCACTCCATACATATATATGGGGAGGTAGTAGCTTAAACTCGGTTTTCCAGTTAAATCTGCAGGAACTTCAAACCGGCACTAGGAAACAGGCTGAGAAACCAGAGAAAAAGTTTCTCCAGCAACCCGTTCCCTTGTTGCTAGATGAACGAACGTCTCTCCACATGCTCAGTTCTGAGAGATAAGTGTGTGTGAAATCGAACTTCACCTAAAATGTTGGGAACACAAATTTTCTTTTCAGTTGCAAACCCAACACCATATATATATTTGGGGAGGTACTAGCTCCAACTCGGTTTTACAGTGAAAACTGCAGGAACTTCAAACCGGCACTAGGAAACAGACTGAGAAACCAGAGTAAAAGTTTCTCCTGCAACCCGTTCCCTTGGTGCTTGGTGAACGAACGTCCCTCAACTTGCTCAGTTCTGAGAGATAATTGTGTGTGAAAGCCGTGCTTCACCTAGCTTGTTGGGAACACAAAGTTACTCTTCAGTTGCAAACTCCACTCCATACATATATATGGGTAGGTAGTAGATCCAACTCGGTTTTACAGTGAAAACTGCAGGAACTTCAAACCGCACAAGGAAACAGACTGAGAAACCAGTGTAAAAGTTTCTCCTCAACCCGTTCCCTTGGTGCTAGATGAACGAACGTCTCTCACAAGCTAAGTTCTGAGAGATAATTGTGTGTGAAAGCCATCCTTCACCTAGCTTGTTGGGAACACAAAGATTCTTTTAAGTTGCAAATTCCATTCCAAACATATATATGGGTAGGTACTAGCTCCAACTCGGTTTTACAGTGAAAACTGCAGGAACATCAAACCGGCACTAGGAAACAGACTGAGAAACCAGAGTATAAGTTTCTCCTGCAAACAGTTCCCTTGGTGCTAGGTGAACGAACGTCTCTCCACATGCTCAGTTCGGAGAGATAATTGTTTGTGAAAGCCGTCCTTCACCTAGCTTGTAGGGAAAACAAAGTTTCTTTTCAGTTGCAAACCCCACTTCATACATATATATGGGGAGGAAGTAGCTTAAACTCGGTTTTCCAGTGAAAACTGCAGGAACTTCAAACCGGCACTAGGAAACAGACTGAGAAACCAGAGAAAAAGTTTCTCCAGCAACCCGTTCCCTTGGTGCTAGATGAACGAATGTCTCTCCACATGCTCAGTTCTGAGAGATAAGTGTGTGTGAAAGCCGAACTTCACCTAAAATGTTGGGAACACAAAGTTTCTTTTCAGTTTCAAACTCCACTCCATATATATATTTGGTGAGGTACTAGCTCCAACTCGGTTTTACAGTGAAAACTGCAGGAACTTCAAACCGGCACTAGGAAACATACTGAGAAACCAGAGTAAAAGTTTCTCCAGCAACCCGTTCCCTTGGTGCTAGATGAACGAACGTCTCTCCACATGCTCAGTTCTGAGAGATAATGTGTGTGAAAGCCGAAATTCACCTAAAATGTTGGGAACACAAAGTTTCTTTTCAGTTGCAAACTCCACTCCTTAAATATATTTGGTGAGGTACTAGCTCCAACTCTGTTTTACAGTGAAAACTGCAGGAACTTCAAAACCGCACTAGGAAAGAGACTGAGAAACCAGAGTAAAAGTTTCTCCTGCAACCCGTTCCCTTGGTGCTAGATGAACGAACGTCTCTCCACATGCTCAGTTCTGAGAGATATGTGTGTGTCAATGCCGTTCTTCACCTAGCTTGATGGGAACACAATGTTTATTTTCATTTGCAAACTCCATTCCTTGCATATATAGGGGTAGATTCTAGATCCAACTCGGTTTTACAGTGAAAACTGCAGGAACTTCAAACCGACACTAGGAAACAGACTTAGAAACCAGAGAAAAACTTTCCACTGCAACCCGTTCCCTTGTTGCTAGATGAACGAACGTCTCTCCACATGCTCAGTTCTGAAAGATAAGTGTGTGTGAAAGCCGTACTTCACCTAACTTGTTGGAAACACAATGCTTATATTGAGTTGCATACTCCAATCCATGCATATATAGGGGGAGGTACAATATCCAACTCGGTTTTATACTGAAAAATTCAGAAAATTCAAACCGGCACTAGAAAACAGACTGAGAAACCAGAGTAAAAGTTTCTCCTGCATTCTTTTTCTTGGTGCTAGATGAACGAACGTCTCTCCACATGCTCAGTTCTGAGAGATATGTGTGTTTGAAAGCCGTCCTTCAACTAGAATGTTGGGAACACAAAATTTCTTTTCAGGTGCAATCACCACCCCATGCATATATAGGGGAAGGTACTAGATCCTACTCGGTTTTACAGTGAAAACTGCAGGAACTTCAAACCGACACTAGGAAACAGACTGAGAAACCAGAGTAAAACTTTCCCCTGCAACCCGTTCCCTTGTTGCTAGATGAACGAACGTCTCTCCACATGCTGAGTTCTGAGAGATAAGTGTGTGTGAAAGCCGACGTTCACCTAGCTTGTTGGGAACACAAAGATTCTTTTCAGTTGCAAACTCCACTCCATACATATTTAAGGGGAGGTA
Source organism: Camelus ferus (assembly GCF_009834535.1). Classification (NCBI taxonomy): domain Eukaryota; kingdom Metazoa; phylum Chordata; class Mammalia; order Artiodactyla; family Camelidae; genus Camelus; species Camelus ferus. Next base: position 74,846,556 of record NC_045703.1, read on the forward strand.
CTACCTCCAACTCAGTTTTACAGTGAAAACTGCAGGAACTTCAAACCGGCACTAGGAAACAGACTGAGAATCCAGGGTAAAATTTCTCCTGCAACCCGTTCCCTTGGTGATAGATGAACGAACGTCTCTCCACAAGCTTTTTTCTGAGAGATAAAAGTGTGTGAAATCCGTCCTTCACCTAGCTTGTTGGGAACACAAATTTCTTTTCAGTTGCAAACTCCACTCCATACATATATATGGGGAGGTACTAGCTCCAACTGGGTTTTACAGTGAAAACTGCAGGAACATCAAACCGGCACTAGGAAACAGACTGAGAAACCAGAGTAAAAGTTCCCCCTGCAACCCGCTCCCTATTTGGTAGATGAACGAACGTCTCTCCACATGTTAAGTTCTGAGAGATAAGTGTGTGTGAAAGCCGTCCTTCACCTAGCTTGTTGGGAACACAATGCTTATTTTCAGTTGCATAATCCACACCATGCATATATAGGGGGAGGTACTAGATCCAACTAGGTTTTACAGTGAAAATTTCAGAAAATTCAAACCGGCACTAGAAAACAGACTGAGAAACCAGAGTAAAAGTTTCTCCTTCAACCCGTTCCCTTGGTGCTAGATGAACGAACGTCTCTCCACATGCTCAGTTCTGAGAGATAATTGTGTGTGAAAGTCGTCCTTCACCTAGTTTGTTGGGAACACAAAGTTTCTTTTCAGTTGCAAACTCCACTCCATACATTTATGTTGGGAGGTACTAGCTCCAAATCTATTTTACAGTGAAAACTGCAGGAACTTCAAACCGGCACTAGGAAACAGACTGAGAATCCAGAGTAAAAATTTCTCCTGCAACCCGTTCCCTTGGTGCTAGATGAAGGAAAGTCTCTCCACATGCTCAGTTCTGAGTGATAAGTGTGTGTGAAAGCCGTCCTTCACCTAGCTTGTTGGGAACACAAATTTTCTTATCAGTTGCAAACTACACTCCATACATATATATGCGGAGGTACTAGCTCCAACTCGGTTTTACAGTGAAAACTGCAAGAACATCAAAACGGCACTAGGAAACAGACTGAGAAACCAGAGTAAAAGTTTCTCCTGCAACCCGTTCCTTTGGTGCTAGTTGAACGAACGTCTCTCCACATGCTTAGTTCTGAGAGATATATGTGTCAATGCCGTCCTTCACCTAGCTTGTTGGGAACACAAATTTTCTTTTCAGTTGCAAACCCCACTCCATTCATATATATGGGGAGGTACTAGCTCCAAATCTGTTTACAGTGAAAACTGCAGAAAATTCAAACCGCCACTAGGATACAGACTGAGAAACCAGAGTAAAAGTTTCTCCTTCAACCCGTTCCTTTGGTTGTAGATTAACTAACGTCTATCCACATGCTCAGTTCTGAGAGATAAGTGTGTGTGAAAGCCGTGCTTCACCTACCTTGTTGGGAATACAAAGTTTCTTTTAAGTTGCAAACTCCACCCCATGCATATATAGGGGGAGTTGCTAGATCCTACTTTTTACAGTGAAAACTGCAGGAAATTTAAACCGGCACTAGGAAAAAGAGTGAGAATAAAGAGTAAAAGTTTCTCCTGCAACCCTTTCCTTTGCTGCTAGTTGAACGAACGTCTCTCCACATGCTCAGTTCTGAGAGATATATGTGTGAAAACCGTACTTCAACTAGAATGTGGGGAACACAAAGTTTCTTTTCAGTTGCAAACTCCACTCCATACATATATATGCGGAAATACTAGCACCAACTCGGTTTTAAAGTGAAAACTGCAGGAACTTCAAACCGGAAATAGGAAACACACTGAGAGACCAGAGTAAAAGTTTCTTCTGCAAACCGTTACCTTGGTGCTAGGTGAATGAACGTTTCTCCACATGCTCAATTCTGAGAGATAATTGTGTGTGAAAGCCGTCCTTCACATAGCTTGTTGGGAACACAATGCTTATTTTCAGTTGAAAACTACAATCCATGCATATATAGGGGGAGGTACTAAATCCAACTCGGTTTTACAGTGAAAACTGCAGGAAATTCAAACCGTCACTCGGAAGCAGACTGAGAAACCAGAGTAAAAGTTTCTCCTGCAACCCGTTCCGTTGGTGCTAGTTGAACGAACGTCTCTCCACATGCTCAGTTCTGAGAGATAAGTGTGTGTGAAAGCCGAACTTCACATAAAATGTTAGGAACACAAATTTTCTTTTCAGTTGCAAACCCCACACCATATATATATTTGGGGAGGTACTAGCTCCAACTCGGTTTTACATTGAAAACTGCAGGAACTTCAAACCGGCACTAGGAAACAGACTGAGAAACCAGTGTAAAAGTTTCTCCTCAACCCGTTCCCTTGGTGCTAGATGAACGAACGTGTCTCCACAAGCTTAGTTCTGAGAGATAATTGTGTGTGAAAGCCATCCTTCACCTAGCTTGTAGGGAACACAAAGATTCTTTTAAGTTGCAAATTCCATTCCAAACATATATATGGGTAGGTACTAGCTACAACTCGGTTTTACAGTGAAAACTGCAGGAACTTCAAACCGGCACTAGGAAACATACTGAGAAACCAGAGTAAAAGTTTCTCCAGCAACCAGTTCCCTTGGTGCTAGATGAACGAACGTCTCTCCACATACTCAGTTCTGAGAGATAAGTGTGTGCGAAAGCCGAAATTCACCTAAAATGTTGGGAACACAAAGTTTCTTTTCAGTTGCAAACTCCACTCCATATATTTATTTGGTGAGGTACTAGGTCCAACTCGGTTTTACAGTGATAAACTGCAGGAACTTCAAAACCGCACTAGGAAAGAGACTGAGAAACCAGAGTAAAAGTTTCTCCTGCAACCCGTTCCCTTGATGCTAGATGAACGAACGTCTCTCCACATGCTCAGTTCTGAGAGATATGTGTGTGTCAATGCCGTTCTTCACCTAGCTTGATGGGAACACAATGTTTATTTTCATTTGCAAACTCCATTCCTTGCATATATAGGGGTAGGTTCTAGATCCAACTCAGTTTTACAGTGAAAAATGCAGGAACTTCAAACCGACACTAGGAAACAGACTGAGAAACCAGAGTAAAACTTTCCCCTGCAACCCGTTCCCTTGTTGCTAGATGAACGAACGTCTTTCCACATGCTCAGTTCTGAAAGATAAGTGTGGGTGAAAGCCGTACTTCACCCAACATGTTGGAAACACAATGCTTATTTTGAGTTGCATACCCCAATCCATGCATATATAGGGGGAGGTACTATATCCAACTCGGTTTTATAGTGAAAAATTCAGAAAATTCAAACCGGCACTAGAAAACAGACTGAGAAACCAGAGTAAAAGTTTCTCCTGCAAACCGTTCCCTTGGTTCTAGATGAACGAACGTCTCTACACATGCTCAGTTCTGAGAGCTAAGTGTGTGTGAAAGCCGTTCTTCACCTAGCTTGTTGGGAACACAAAGTTTCTTTTCAGTTGCAAACTGCAATCCATACATATATATGGGGAGGTACTAGCTCCAACTCGGTTTTACAGTGAAAACTGCAGGAACATCAAACCGGCACTAGGAAAAAGACTGAGAAACCAGAGTAATAGTTTCTCTTGCAACCCTTTCCCTTTGTGCTAGATGAACGAACGTCTCTCCACATGCTCAGTTCTGAGTGATAAGTGTGTGTGAAAGCCGTCCTTCACCTAGCTTGTTGGGAACACAAAATTTCTTTTCAGGTGCAAACTCCACTCCATATATATATATGGGGAGGTAGCAGCTCCAACACGGTTTTACAGTGAAAACAGCAGGAAATTCAAAACGGCACTAGGAAACAGGCTGAGATACCAGAGTAAAAGTTTCTCCTGCATTCTTTTTCTTGGTGCTAGATGAACGAACGTCTCTCCACATGCTCAGTTCTGAGAGATATGTGTGTTTGAAAGCCGTCCTTCAACTAGAATGTTGGGAACACAAAATTTCTTTTCAGGTGCAATCACCAACCCATGCATATACAGGGGGAGGTACTAGATCCTACTCGGTTTTACAGTGAAAACTGCTGGAACTTCAAACCGACAGTAGGAAACAGAATGAGAAACCAGAGTAAAACTTTCCCCTGCAACCCGTTCCCTTGTTGCTAGATGAACGAACGTCTCTCCATATGCTGAGGTCTGAGAGATAAGTGTGTGTGAAAGCCGACCTTCACCTTGCTTGTTGGGAACACAAAGATTCTTTTCAGTTGCAAACTCCATCCATACATATATATGGTAGGTAGTAGCTCCAACTCGTTTTACCAGTGAAAATTGCAGGAAATTCAAACCGGCTTCGGAATCATGCTGAGATACCAGAGTAAAAGTTTCCCCTTCCAACCCGTTCTTTGGTGCTAGATTAACTAACGTCTATCACATGCTCAGTTCTGAGAGATAAGTGTGTGTGAAAGCCGTGCTTCACCTAGCTTGTTGGGAATACAAAGTTCTTTTCAGTTGCAATCTCCACCCCATGCATAATAGGGCGGAGGTACTAGATCCTACTCGGTTTTACAGTGAAAAACTGCAGGAAATTCAAACCGGCACTAGGAAACAGAGTGAGAAAAAAGAGTAAAAGTTTCTCCTGCAACCCTTCTTTGTGCTAGTGAAGAATCTCTCCACATGCTCAGTTCTGAGAGAATCTATGTGTGAAAACCGTCCTTCAACTAGAATGTGGGAACACAAAGTTTCTTTTCAGTTGCAAACTCCACTCCATACATATATATGCGGAGGTACTAGCACCAACTCGGTTTTACTGTGAAAACTGCAGGAAATTCAAACTGGCACTAGGAAACACACTGAGAGACCAGAGTAAAAGTTTCTCCTGCAAACCGTTACCTTGGTGCTACGTGAATGAACGTCTCTCCACATGCTCAATTCTGAGAGATAATTGTGTGTGAAAGCCGTCCTTCACATAGCTTGTTGGGAACACAATGCTTATTTTGAGTTGCAAACTACAATCCATGCATATAGGGGGAGGTACTAGATCCAACTCGGTTTACATTGAAAACTGCAGGAAA
>NC_045703.1:74851647-74928636 GCF_009834535.1 Camelus ferus
CCAACTCGGTTTTACAGTGAAAACTGCTGGAAATTCAAACCGGCAGTTGGAAACAGACTGAGAAACCGGAGTAAAAGTTTCCCCTGCAACACGTTCCCTTTGTGCTAGATGAACGAACGTCTCTCCACATGCTCAGTTCTGAAGACAAGTGTGTGTGAAAGCCGTCCATCAACTAGCTTGTTGGGAACACAAAGTTTCTTTTCACTTGCAAACTCCACTCCATACATATATATGGCGAAGTACGAGCTCCAACTCGGTTTTACAGTGAAAAATGCAGTAACTTCAAACCGGCACTAGGAAACAGACTGAGAAACCAGAGTAAAAATTTCCCCTGCAAAATTTCCCTTTGTGCTAGATGAATGAACGTCTCTCCACATGCTCAGTTCTGAGAGAAAAGTGTGTGTTAAAGCCGTCCTTCAAATAGTTGGTGGGAACATTAAGTTTCTTTCAGTTGCAAACTCCAATCCATACATATATATGGGGAGGTACGATCTCCAACTCGGTTTTACAGTGTAAACTGCAGGAACTTCATACCGGCACAAGGAAACACACTGAGAAACCAGAGAATAATTTCTCCTGCAACCCGTTCCCTTTGGGCTAGATGAACGAACGTCTCTCCTCATGCTCAGTTCTGAGAGATTAGTGTGTGTGAAAGTAGTCCTTCACCTATCTTGTTGGGACACAAAGAATCTTTTCAGTTGCAAACTCCACTCCATACATATATATGGGGAGGTACGAGCTCCAACTCGGTTTTACAGTGAAAACTGCAGGAACATCAAACCGGCACTAGGAAACAGACTGAGTAACCACAGTAAAAGTTTCCCCTGCAAACCTTTCCCTTTGTGCTAGATGAACGAACGTGTCTCCACATGCTCAGTTCGGAGAGATAAGTGTGTGTGAAAGCCGTCCTTCACCTAGATTGTTGGGAACACAAAGTTTCTTTCACTTGCCAACTCCACTCCATACATATATATGGGGAAGTACGAGCTCCAACTCGGTTTTACAGTGAAAACTGCAGGAATTTCAAACCGGCACTAGGAAACAGTCTGAGACACCACAGTAAAAGTTTCCCCTGCATACCTTTCCTTTTGTGCTAGATGAATGAACGTGTCTCCACATGCTCAGTTCTGAGAGAAAACTGTGTGTGAAAGCCGTGCTTCAAATAGCTTGTTGGGAACACAATGTTTCTTTTCACTTGCCAACCCCACTCATACATATATATGGGGAAGTACGAGATCCAACTCGGTTTTACAGTGAAAAACTGCTGGAAATTCAAACCGGCACTAGGAAACAGACTGAGAAACCAGAGTAATTATTTCTCCTGCAATCCGTTCCCTTTGTGCTAGATGAACGAACGTCTCTCCACATGCTCAGTTCTGAGAGATAAGTGTGTGTGAAAACCGTACTTCACCTAGCTTGTTGGGAACACAAATTTTCTTTTCACTTGCAAACTCCACTCCATACAAATATATGGGGAAGTACGAGCTCCAACTCAGTTTTACTGTGAAAACTGCAGGAACTTCAAACCGGCACTAGGAAGCAGACTGAGAAACCAGAGTAAAAGTTTCACCTGCAACCCGTTCCCTTTGTGCTAGATGAACGAACGTCTCTCCACATGCTGAATCCTGAGAGATAATTGTGTGTGGAAGCCGTTCTTCACCTAGCTTGTTGGGAACACAAAGATTCTTTTCATTTGCAAACTCCACTCCATACATATATATGGGGATGTACGAGCTCCAAATAGGTTTTTCAGTGAAAACTGCAGGAACTTCAAACTGGCACTAGAAAACAGACTGAGATTCCAGAGTAAAAGTTTGTCCTGCAACCCGTTCCCTTTGTGCTAGATGAACGAACGTCTCTCCACATGCTCAATTCTGAGAGATAATTGTGTGTGAAAGCCGTCCTTCACCTAGCTTGTTGGGAACACAAAGTTTCTTTTCAGTTGCAAACTCCATTTCATACATATATATGGTGAGGTACGAGCTCCAACTCTGTTTTACAGTGAAAAATGCAGGAACTTCAATACGGCGCTAGGAAAAAGATTGAGAATCCTGAAAATTTTCTCCTGCAACCCGTTCCATTTGTGCTAGATGAACGAACGTCTCTCCACATGCTCAGTTCTGAGAGCAAAGTGTGTGTGAAAGCCGTCCTTCAACTAGCTTGTTGGGAACACAAAGTTTCTTTTCAGTTGCTAACTCCACTCCATACATATATATGGGGTGGTACGAGCTCCAACTCGGTTTTACAGTGAAAACTGCTGGAAATTCAAACCGGCAATTGGAAACAGACTGAGAAACCAGAGTAAAAGTTTCCCCTGCAACACGTTCCCTTTGTGCTAGATGAACGAACGTCTCTCCTCATGCTCAGTTCTGAGAGATTATTGTGTGTGAAAATAGTCCTTCACATATCTTGTTGGGAACACAAAGAATCTTTTCAGTTGCAAACTCCACTCCATACATATATATGGGGAGGTACGAGCTCCAACTCGGTTTTACAGTGAAAACTGCAGGAACATCAAACCGGCACTAGGAAACAGACTGAGTAACCACAGTAAAAGTTTCCCCTGCAAACATTTCCCTTTGTGCTAGATGAACGAACGTGTCTCCACATGCTCAGTTCGGAGAAAGAAGTGTGTGTGAAAGCCGTCCTTCACCTAGATTGTTGGGAACACAAAGTTTCTTTTCACTTGCCAACCCCACTCCATACATATATATGGGGAAGTACGAGATCCAACTCGGTTTTACAGTGAAAACTGCAGGAAATTCAAACCGGCACTAGGAAGCAGTTGAGAAACCAGAGTAAAAGTTTCACCTGCAACCCGTTCCCTTTGTGCTAGATGAACGAACGTCTCTCCACATGCTGAGTCCTTAGAGATAATTGTGTGTGGAAGCCGTTCTTCACCTAGCTTGTTGGGAACAAAAAGATTCTTTTCAGTTGCAAACTCCACTCCATACATATATATGGGGATGTACGAGCTCCAAATAGGTTTTACAGTGAAAACTGCAGGAACTTCAAACCGGCACTAGAAAACAGACTGAGATTCCAGAGTAAAAGTTTGTCCTGCAACCCGTTCCCTTTGTGCTAGATGAACGAACGTCTCTCCACATGCTCAGTTCTGAGAGATATGTGTGTGTGAAAGCCGCCCTTAACCTAGCTTGTTGGGAACACAAAGTTTCTTTTCACTTGCATACTCCACTCCATACATATATATGGGGAGGTACGAGCTCCAATACAGTTTTACAGGAAAAAAGGCCGGAACTTCAAGACGGCACTTGGAAACAGATTGAGAAACCAGAGTAAATGTTTCCACTGCAATCCGTTCCCTTTGTGCTAGATGAAAGAACGTCTCTCCACATGCTCAGTTCAGAGAGACAAATGTGTGTGAAAGCCCTCCATCACCTAGCTTGTTGGGAACACAAAGTTTCTTTTCAGTTGCCAACTCCACTCCATACATATATATGGGGAATACGAGATCCAACTCGGTTTTACAGTGAAAACTGCAGGAACTTCAAACCGGCACTAGGAAACAGGCTGAGAAACCAGAGTAAAAGTTTCCCCTGCAAAACTTTCCCTTTGTGCTAGATGAATGAACGTCTCTCCACATGCTCAGTTCTGAGAGAAAAGAGTGTGTGAAAGCCGTACTTCAAATTGCTTGTTGGGAACACAAAGTTTATTTTCAGTTGCAAACTGCAATCCATACATATATATGGGGAGGTACGAGCTCCAACTCATGTTTACAGTGAAAACTGCAGGAAATTCAAACTGGCACAAGGAAACACACTGAGAAACCAGAGTAAAATTTCTCCTGCAAACCGTTCCCTTTGTGATAGATGAACGAACGTCTCTCCACATGCTCAGTTCTGAGAGATTAGTGTGTGTGAAAGTAGTCCTGCACCTAGCATGTTGGGAACACAAAGTATCTTTTCACTTGCAAACTCACCTCCATATATATATATGGGGAGGTACGAGATCCAATTCTGTTTTACAGGAAAAAGTCAGGAACTTCAAACCGGCACTAGGAAACAGATTGAGAACCAGAGTAAACGTTTCTCATGCAATCCGTTCGCTTTGTGCTAGATGAACGAACGTCTCTCCAAATGCTAAGTTCTGAGAGATAAGTGTGTGTGAAAGCCGTACTTCACGTAGATTGTTGGGAACACAAAGTTACTTTTCACTTGCAAACTCCACTCCATACATATATATGGGGAGGTACGAGCTCTAACTCGGTTTTACAGTGAAAACTGCAGGAACTTCAAACCGGCACTCGAAAACAGACTGAGATTCCAGAGTAAAAGTTTGTCTTGCAACCCGTTCCCTTTGTGCTAGATGAACGAACGTCTCTCCACATGCTCAGTTCTGAGAGATAAATGTGTGTGAAAGCCGTCCATCACCTAGCTTGTTGGGAACACAAAGTTTCTTTTCAGTTGCAAACTCAACTCCATACATATATATGGGGAGGTACGAACTCCAACTCGGTTTTACAGTGAAAACTGCAGGAATTTCAAACCGGCACTAGGAAACACACTGAGAAGCCAGAGTAATAGTTTCTCCTGCAACCCGTTCCCTTTGTGCTAGATGAACGAACGTCTATCCACATGCTCAATTATGAGACTTATGTGTGTGTGAAAGCCGTCATTCAAATAGCTTGTTGGGAACACAAAATTTCTTTTCATTTGCAAACTCCAATCCATACATATATATGGGGAGGTACGAGCTCCAACTCGGTTTTAAAGTGAAAACTGCTGTAACTTCAAACCGGCACTAGGGAACAGACTGAGAAACCAGAGAAAAATTTCCCCTGCAAACCGTTCCCTTTGTGCTAGATGAACGAACGTCTCTCCACATGCTCAGTTCTGAGAGATATTTGTGTGTGAAAGCCGCCCTTAACCTAGCTTGTTGGGAACACAAAGTTTCTTTTCACTTGCATACTCCACTCCATACATATATATGGGGAGGTACGAGCTCCAATACAGTTTTACAGGAAAAAGGCCGGAACTTCAAGACGGCACTTGGAAACAGATTGAGAAACCAGAGTAAATGTTTCCACGGCAATCCGTTCCCTTTGTGCTAGATGAAAGAACGTCTCTCCACATGCTCAGTTCTGAGAGCAAAGTGTGTGTGAAAGCCGTCCTTCAACTAGCTTGTTGGGAACACAAAGTTTCTTTTCAGTTGCTAACCCCACTCCATACATATATATGGGGAGGTACGAGCTCCAACTCGGTTTTACAGTGAAAAATGCAGTAACTTCAAACCGGCACTAGGAAACAGACTGAGAAACCAGAGTAAAAATTTCCCCTGCAAAACTTTCCCTTTGTGCTAGATGAATGAACGTCTCTACACATGCTCATTTCTGAGAGAAAAGTGTGTGTGAAAGCCGTCCTTCACATAGTTGGTGGGAACATTAAGTTTCTTTTCAGTTGCAAACTCCAATCCATACATATATATGGGGAGGTACGATCTCCAACTCGGTTTTACAGTGAAAACTGCAGGAACTTCATACCGGCACAAGGAAACACACTGAGAAACCAGAGAATAATTTCTCCTGCAACCCGTTCCCTTTGTGCTAGATGAACGAACGTCTCTCCTCATGCTCAGTTCTGAGAGATTAGTGTGTGTGAAAGTAGTCCTTCACCTATCTTGTTGGGAACACAAAGAATCTTTTCAGTTGCAAACTCCACTCCATACATATATATGGGGAGGTACGAGCTCCAACTCGGTTTTACAGTGAAAACTGCAGGAACATCAAACCGGCACTAGGAAACAGACTGAGTAACCACAGTAAAAGTTTCCCCTGCAAACCTTTCCCTTTGTGCTAGATGAACGAACGTGTCTCCACATGCTCAGTTCGGAGAGATAAGTGTGTGTGAAAGCCGTCCTTCACCTAGATTGTTGGGAACACAAAGTTTCTTTTCACTTGCCAACTCCACTCCATACATATATATGGGGAAGTACGAGATCCAACTCGGTTTTACAGTGAAAACTGCAGGAACTTCAAACCGGCACTAGGAAACAGACTGAGAAACCAGAGTAATTATTTCTCCTGCAATCCTTTCCCTTTGTGCTAGATGAACGAACGTCTCTAGACATGCTCAGTTCTGAGAGACAAGTGTGTGTGAAAGCCGTCCATCACCTAGCTTGTTGGGAACACAAAGTTTCTTTTCACTTGCAGACTCCAATCCATACATATATATGGTGAAGTACGAGCTCCAACTCGGTTTTACATTGAAAACTGCAGGAATTTCAAACCGGCACTAGGAAACAGGCTGAGACACCAGAGTAAAAGTTTCCCCTGCATACCTTTCCTTTTGTGCTAGATGAATGAACGTGTCTCCACATGCTCAGTTCTGAGAGAAAACTGTGTGTGAAAGCCATTCTTCAAATAGCTTGTTTGGAACACAAAGTTTCTTTTCAGTTGCAAACTCCACTAAATACATATATATGGGAAAGTACGAGCTCCAACTCCGTTTTACAGTGAAAACTGCAGGAACTTCAAACCGGCACTAGGAAACAGCCTAAGAAATCAGAGTAAAAGTTTCTCCTGCAACCCGTTCCCTTTGTGTTAGATGAACGAACGTCTCTCCACATGCTCAGTTCTGAGTGACTAGTGTGTGTGAAAGCCGTCCTTCACCTAGATTTTTGGGAACACAAAGCTTCTTTTCACTTGCAAACTCCAATCCATACATATATATGGTGAAGTACGAGCTCCAACTCGGTTTTACAGTGAAAACTGCAGGAATTTCAAACCGGCACTAGGAAACAGTCTGAGACACCACAGTAAAAGTTTCCCCTGCATACCTTTCCTTTTGTGCTAGATGAATGAACGTGTCTCCACATGCTCAGTTCTGAGAGAAAACTGTGTGTGAAAGCCGTGCTTCAAATAGCTTGTTGGGAACACAAAGTTTCTTTTCACTTGCCAACCCCACTCCATACATATATATGGGGAAGTACGAGATCCAACTCGGTTTTACAGTGAAAACTGCTGGAAATTCAAACCGGCACTAGGAAACAGACTGAGAAACCAGAGTAATTATTTCTCCTGCAATCCGTTCCCTTTGTGCTAGATGAACGAACGTCTCTCCACATGCTCAGTTCTGAGAGATAAGTGTGTGTGAAAACCGTACTTCACCTAGCTTGTTGGGAACACAAATTTTCTTTTCACTTGCAAACTCCACTCCATACAAATATATGGGGAGGTACGAACTCCAACTCGGTTTTACAGTGAAAACTGCAGGAACTTCAAACCGGCACTAGGAAGCAGACTGAGAAACCAGAGTAAAAGTTTCACCTGCAACCCGTTCCCTTTGTGCTAGATGAACGAACGTCTCTCCACATGCTGAATCCTGAGAGATAATTGTGTGTGGAAGCCGTCCTTCACCTAGCTTGTTGGGAACACAAAGATTCTTTTCATTTGCAAACTCCACTCCATACATATATATGGGGATGTACGAGCTCCAAATAGTTTTTTCAGTGAAAACTGCAGGAACTTCAAACCGGCACTAGAAAACAGACTGAGATTCCAGAGTAAAAGTTTGTCCTGCAACCCGTTCCCTTTGTGCTAGATGAACGAACGTCTCTCCACATGCTCAGTTCTGAGAGATATGTGTGTGTGAAAGCCGCCCTTAACCTAGCTTGTTGGGAACACAAAGTTTCTTTCACTTGCATTCTCCACTTCATACATATATATGGGGAGGTACGAGCTCCAACTCGGTTTTAAAGTGAAAACTGCTGTAACTTCAAACCGGCACTAGGGAACAGACTGAGAAACCAGAGAAAAATTTCCCCTGCAAACCGTTCCCTTTGTGCTAGATGAACGAACGTCTCTCCACATGCTCAATTCTGAGAGATAATTGTGTGTGAAAGCCGTCCTTCACCTAGCTTGTTGGGAACACAAAGTTTCTTTTCAGTTGCAAACTCCATTTCATACATATATATGGTGAGGTACGAGCTCCAACTCTGTTTTACAGTGAAAAATGCAGGAACTTCAATACGGCGCTAGGAAAAAGATTGAGAATCCTGAAAATTTTCTCCTGCAATCCGTTCCATTTGTGCTAGATGAACGAACGTCTCTCCACATGCTCAGTTCTGAGAGCAAAGTGTGTGTGAAAGCCGTCCTTCAACTAGCTTGTTGGGAACACAAAGTTTCTTTTCAGTTGCTAACTCCACTCCATACATATATATGGGGAGGTACGAGCTCCAACTCGGTTTTACAGTGAAAACTGCTGGAAATTCAAACCGGCAATTGGAAACAGACTGAGAAACCAGAGTAAAAGTTTCCCCTGCAACACGTTCCCTTTGTGCTAGATGAACGAACGTCTCTCCTCATGCTCAGTTCTGAGAGATTATTGTGTGTGAAAATAGTCCTTCACCTATCTTGTTGGGAACACAAAGAATCTTTTCAGTTGCAAACTCCACTCCATACATATATATGGGGAGGTACGAGCTCCAACTCGGTTTTACAGTGAAAACTGCAGGAACATCAAACCGGCACTAGGAAACAGACTGAGTAACCACAGTAAAAGTTTCCCCTGCAAACATTTCCCTTTGTGCTAGATGAACGAACGTGTCTCCACATGCTCAGTTCGGAGAAATAAGTGTGTGTGAAAGCCGTCCTTCACCTAGATTGTTGGGAACACAAAGTTTCTTTTCACTTGCCAACTCCACTCCATACATATATATGGGGAAGTACGAGATCCAACTCGGTTTTACAGTGAAAACTGCTGGAACTTCAAACCGGCACTAGGAAACAGACTGAGAAACCAGAGTAATTATTTCACCTGCAATCCGTTCCCTTTGTGCTAGATGAACGAACGTCTCTCCACATGCTCAGTTCTGAGAGACAAGTGTGTGTGAAAGCCGTACATCACCTAGCTTGTTGGGAACACAAAGTTTCTTTTCACTTGCAAACTCCAATCCATACATATATATGGTGAAGTACGAGCTCCAACTCGGTTTTACAGTGAAAACTGCAGGAATTTCAAACCGGCACTAGGAAACAGGCTGAGACACCAGAGTAAAAGTTTCCCCTGCATACCTTTCCCTTTGTGCTAGATGAATGAACGTCTCTCCACATGCTCAGTTCTGAGAGAAAACTGTGTTTGAAAGCCGTGCTTCAAATAGCTTGTTGGGAACACAAAGTTTCTTTTCAGTTGCAAACTCCAATCTATACATATATATGGGGAGGTAAGAGCTCCAACTCGGTTTTACAGTGAAAAATGCTGGAACTTGAAACCGGCACTAGGAAACAGACTGAGAAACAAGAGTAAATGTTTCTTCTGCAATCCGTTCCCTTTGTGCAAGATGAACGAACGTCTCTCCACATGCTCAGTTCTGAGAGATAAGTGTGTGTGAAAACCGTACTTCACCTAGCTTTTTGGGCACACAAATTTTCTTTTCACTTGCAAACTCCACTCCATACATATATATGGGGAGGTACGAGCTCCAACTCGGTTTTACAGTGAAAACTGCAGGAACTTCAAACCGGCACTAGGAAGCAGACTGAGAAACCAGAGTAAAAGTTTGTCCTGCAACCCGTTCCCTTTGTGCTAGATGAACGAACGTCTCTCCACATGCTCAGTTCTGAGAGATATGTGTGTGTGAAAGCCGCCCTTAACCTAGCTTGTTGGGAACACAAAGTTTCTTTTCACTTGCATACTCCACTCCATACATATATATGGGGAGGTACGAGCTCCAATACTGTTATACAGGAAAAAGGCAGGAACTTCAAGACGGCACTTGGAAACAGATTGAGAAACCAGAGTAAATGTTTACACTGCAATCCGTTCCCTTTGTGCTAGATGAAAGAACGTCTCTCCACATGCTCAGTTCAGAGAGACAAATGTGTGTGAAAGCCCTCCATCACCTAGCTTGTTGGGAACACAAAGTTTCTTTTCACTTGCAAACTCCACTCCATATATATATATGGTGAAATACGAGCTCCAACTCGGTTTTACAGTGAAAACTGCAGGAACTTCAAACCGGCACTAGGAAACAGGCTGAGAAACCAGAGTAAAAGTTTGTCCTGCAACCCGTTCCCTTTGTGCTAGATGAACGAACGTCTCTCCACATGCTCAGTTCTGAGAGATATGTGTGTGTGAAAGCCGCCCTTAACCTAGCTTGTTGGGAACACAAAGTTTCTTTTCACTTGTATACTCCACTCCATACATATATATGGGGAGGTACGAGCTCCAATACTGTTATACAGGAAAAAGGCAGGAACTTCAAGACGGCACTTGGAAACAGATTGAGAAACCAGAGTAAATGTTTACACTGCAATCCGTTCCCTTTGTGCTAGATGAAAGAACGTCTCTCCACATGCTCAGTTCAGAGAGACAAATGTGTGTGAAAGCCCTCCATCACCTAGCTTGTTGGGAACACAAAGTTTCTTTTCACTTGCAAACTCCACTCCATATATATATATGGTGAAATACGAGCTCCAACTCGGTTTTACAGTGAAAACTGCAGGAACTTCAAACCGGCACTAGGAAACAGGCTGAGAAACCAGAGTAAAAGTTTCCCCTGCAAAACTTTCCCTTTGTGCTAGATGAATGAACGTCTCTCCACATGCTCAGTTCTGAGAGAAAAGAGTGTGTGAAAGCCGTACTTCAAATTGCTTGTTGGGAACACAAAGTTTATTTTCAGTTGCAAACTGCAATCCATACATATATATGGGGAGGTACGAGCTCCAACTCATGTTTACAGTGAAAACTGCAGGAAATTCAAACTGGCACAAGGAAACACACTGAGAAACCAGAGTAAAATTTCTCCTGCAAACCGTTCCCTTTGTGATAGATGAACGAACGTCTCTCCACATGCTCAGTTCTGAGAGATTAGTGTGTGTGAAAGTAGTCCTTCACCTAGCATGTTGGGAACACAAAGTATCTTTTCACTTGCAAACTCCACTCCATATATATATATGGGGAGGTACGAGATCCAATTCTGTTTTACAGGAAAAAGTCAGGAACTTCAAACCGGCACTAGGAAACAGATTGAGAACCAGAGAAAACGTTTCTCATGCAATCCGTTCGCTTTGTGCTAGATGAACGAACGTCTCTCCAAATGCTAAGTTCTGAGAGATAAGTGTGTGTGAAAGCCGTACTTCACGTAGATTGTTGGGAACACAAAGTTACTTTTCACTTGCAAACTCCACTCCATACATATATATGGGGAGGTACGAGCTCCAACTCGGTTTTACAGTGAAAACTGCAGGAACTTCAAACCGGCACTCGAAAACACACTGAGATTCCAGAGTAAAAGTTTGTCTTGCAACCCGTTCCCTTTGTGCTAGATGAACGAACGTCACTCCACATGCTCAGTTCTGAGAGATAATTGTGTGTGAAAGCCGTCCTTCACCTAGCTTGTTGGGAACACAAAGTTTCTTTTCAGTTGCAAACTCCACTCCATACATATATATGGGGAGGTACGAACTCCAACTCGGTTTTACAGTGAAAACTGCAGGAACTTCAAACCGGCACTAGGAAACACACTGAGAAGCCAGAGTAATAGTTTCTCCTGCAAACCGTTCCCTTTGTGCTAGATGAACGAACGTCTATCCACATGCTCAATTATGAGACATATGTGTGTGTGAAAGCCGTCATTCAAATAGCTTGTTGGGAACACAAAATTTCTTTTCATTTGCAAACTCCAATCCATACATATATATGGGGAGGTACGAGCTCCAACTCGGTTTTAAAGTGAAAACTGCTGTAACTTCAAACCGGCACTAGGGAACAGACTGAGAAACCAGAGAAAAATTTCCCCTGCAAACCGTTCCCTTTGTGCTAGATGAACGAACGTCTCTCCACATGCTCAATTCTGAGAGATAATTGTGTGTGAAAGCCGTCCTTCAACTAGCTTGTTGGAAACACAAAGTTTCTTTTCAGTTGCAAACTCCATTTCATACATATATATGGTGAGGTACGAGCTCCAACTCTGTTTTACAGTGAAAAATGCAGGAACTTCAATACGGCACTAGGAAAAAGATTTAGAATCCTGAAAATGTTTCTCCTGCAACCCGTTCCATTTGTGCTAGATGAACGAACGTCTCTCCACATGCTCAGTTCTGAGAGCAAAGTGTGTGTGAAAGCCGTCCTTCAACTAGCTTGTTGGGAACACAAAGTTTCTTTTCAGTTGCTAACTCCACTCCATATATATATATGGGGAGCTACGAGCTCCAACTCTGTTTTACAGTGAAAACTGCTGGAAATTCAAACCGGCACTAGGAAACAGACTGAGAAACCAGAGTAAAAGTTTCCCCTGCAACACGTTCCCTTTGTGCTAGATGAACGAACGTCTCTCCACATGCTCAGTTCTGAGAGACAAGTGTGTGTGAAAGCCGTCCATCAACTAGCTTGTTGGGAACACAAAGTTTCTTTTCACTTGCAAACTCCACTCCATACATATATATGGCGAAGTACGAGCTCCAACTCGGTTTTACAGTGAAAAATGCAGTAACATCAAACCGGCACTAGGAAACAGACTGAGAAACCAGAGTAAAAATTTCCCCTGCAAAACTTTCCCTTTGTGCTAGATGAATGAACGTCTCTCCACATGCTCAGTTCTGAGAGAAAAGTATGTGTGAAAGCCGTCCTTCAAATAGTTGGTGGGAACATTAAGTTTCTTTTCAGTTGCAAACTCCAATCCATACATATATATGGGGAGGTAAGATCTCCAACTCGGTTTTACAGCGAAAACTGCAGGAACTTCATACCGGCACAAGGAAACACACTGAGAAACCAGAGAATAATTTCTCCTGCAACCCGTTCCCTTTGTGCTAGATGAACGAACGTCTCTCCTCATGCTCAGTTCTGAGAGATTAGTGTGTGTGAAAGTAGTCCTTCACCTATCTTGTTGGGAACACAAAGAATCTTTTCAGGTGCAAACTCCACTCCATACATATATATGGGGAGGTACGAGCTCCAACTCGGTTTTACAGTGAAAACTGCAGGAACATCAAACCGGCACTAGGAAACAGACTGAGTAACCACAGTAAAAGTTTCCCCTGCAAACCTTTCCCTTTGTGCTAGATGAACGAACTTGTCTCCACATGCTCAGTTCGGAGAGATAAGTGTGTGTGAAAGCCGTCCTTCACCTAGATTGTTGGGAACACAAAGTTTCTTTTCACTTGCCAACTCCACTCCATACATATATATGGGGAAGTACGAGATCCAACACGGTTTTACAGTGAAAACTGCTGGAACTTCAAACCGGCACTAGGAAACAGACTGAGAAACCAGAGTAATTATTTCTCCTGCAATCCGTTCCCTTTGTGCTAGATGAACGAACGTCTCTAGACATGCTCAGTTCTGAGAGACAAGTGTGTGTGAAAGCCGTCCATCACCTAGCTTGTTGGGAACACAAAGTTTCTTTTCACTTGCAAACTCCAATCCATACATATATATGGTGAAGTAAGAGCTCCAACTCGGTTTTACAGTGAAAACTTCAGGAATTTCAAACCGGCACTAGGAAACAGGCTGAGACACCAGAGTAAAAGTTTCCCCTGCATACCTTTCCTTTTGTGCTAGATGAATGAACGTGTCTCCACATGCTCAGTTCTGAGAGAAAACTGTGTGTGAAAGCCGTTCTTCAAATAGCTTGTTTGGAACACAAAGTTTCTTTTCAGTTGCAAACTCCACTAAATACATATATATGGGAAAGTACGAGCTCCAACTCCGTTTTACATTGAAAACTGCAGGAACTTCAAACCGGCATTAGGAAACAGCCTGAGAAATCAGAGTAAAAGTTTCTCCTGCAACCCGTTCCCTTTGTGTTAGATGAACGAACGTCTCTCCACATGCTCAGTTCTGAGTGACAAGTGTGTGTGAAAGCCGTCCTTCACCTAGATTTTTGGGAACACAAAGCTTCTTTTCACTTGCAAACTCCAATCCATACATATATATGGTGAAGTACGAGCTCCAACTCCGTTTTACAGTGAAAACTGCAGGAATTTCAAACCGGCACTAGGAAACAGGCTGAGACACCAGAGTAAAAGTTTCCCCTGCATACCTTTCCTTTTGTGCTAGATGAATGAACGTGCCTCCACATGCTCAGTTCTGAGAGAAAACTGTGTGTGAAAGCCGTGCTTCAAATAGCTTGTTGGGTACACAAAGTTTCTTTCACTTGCCAACTCCACTCAATACATATATATGGGGAAGTACGAGATCCAACTCGGTTTTACAGTGAAAACTGCTGGAAATTCAAACCGGCACTAGGAAACAGACTGAGAAACCAGAGTAATAATTTCTCCTGCAATCCGTTCCCTTTGTGCTAGATGAACGAACCTCTCTCCCCATGCTCAGTTCTGAGAGATAAGTGTGTGTGAAAACCGTACTTCACCTAGCTTGTTGGGAACACAAATTTCTTTTCACTTGCAAACTCCACTCCATACACATATATGGGGAGGTACGAGCTCCAACTCGGTTTTACAGTGAAAACTGCAGGAACTTCAAACCGGCACTAGGAAGCAGACTGAGAAACCAGAGTAAAAGTTTCACCTGCAACCCGTTCCCTTTATGCTAGATGAACAAACGTCTCTCAACATGCTGAATCCTGAGAGATAATTTTGTGTGGAAGCCGTCCTTCACCTAGCTTGTTGGGAACACAAAGATTCTTTTCAGTTGCAAACTCCACTCCATACATATATATGGGGATGTACGAGCTCCAAATAGTTTTTTCAGTGAAAACTGCAGGAACTTCAAACCGGCACTAGAAAACAGACTGAGATTCCAGAGTAAAAGTTTGTCCTGCAACCCGTTCCCTTTGTGCTAGATGAATGAACGTCTCTCCACATGCTCAGTTCTGAGAGATATGTGTGTGTGAAAGCCGCCCTTAACCTAGCTTGTTGGGAACACAAAGTTTCTTTTCACTTGCATACTCCACTTCATACAAATATATGGGGAGGTACGAGCTCCAACTCGGTTTTAAAGTGAAAACTGCTGTAACTTCAAACCGGCACTAGGGAACAGACTGAGAAACCAGAGAAAAATTTCCCCTGCAAAACGTTCCCTTTGTGCTAGATGAACGAACGTCTCTCCACATGCTCAATTCTGAGAGATAATTGTGTGTGAAAGCCGTCCTTCACCTAGCTTGTTGGGAACACAAAGTTTCTTTTCAGTTGCAAACTCCATTTCATACATAAATATGGTGAGGTACGAGCTCCAACTATGTTTTACAGTGAAAAATGCAGGAACTTCAATACAGCGCTAGGAAAAAGATTGAGAATCCTGAAAATTTTCTCCTGCAACCCGTTCCATTTGTGCTAGATGAACGAACGTCTCTCCACATGCTCAGTTCTGAGAGCAAAGTGTGTGTGAAAGCTGTCCTTCAACTAGCTTGTTGGGAACACAAAGTTTCTTTTCAGTTGCTAACTCCACTCCATACATATATATGGGGAGGTACGAGCTCCAACTCGGTTTTACAGTGAAAACTGCTGGAAATTCAAACCGGCAATTGGAAACAGACTGAGAAACCAGAGTAAAAGTTTCCCCTGCAACACGTTCCCTTTGTTCTAGATGAACGAACGTCTCTCCACATGCTCAGTTCTGAGAGACAAGTGTGTGTGAAAGCCGTCCATCAACTAGCTTGTTGGGAACACAAAGTTACTTTTCACTTGCAAACTCCACTCCATACATATATATGGCGAAGTACGAGCTCCAACTCGGTTTTACAGTGAAAAATGCAGTAACTTCAAACCGGCACTAGGAAACAGACTGAGAAACCAGAGTAAAAATTTCCCCTGCAAACCTTTCCCTTTGTGCTAGATGAATGAACGTCTCTCCACATGCTCAGTTCAGAGAAAAGTGTGTGTGAAAGCCGTCCTTCAAATTGTTGGTGGGAACACTAAGTTTCTTTTCAGTTGCAAACTCCAATCCATATATATATATGGGGAGGACGATCTCCAACTCGGTTTCACAGTGAAAACTGCAGGAACTTCATACCGGCACAAGGAAACACACTGAGAAACCAGAGAATAATTTCTCCTGCAACCCGTTCCCTTTGTGCTAGATGAACGAACGTCTCTCCTCATGCTCAGTTCTGAGAGATTAGTGTGTGTGAAAGTAGTCCTTCACCTTTCTTGTTGGGAACACAAAGAATCTTTTCAGTTGCAAACTCCACTCCATATATATATATGGGGAGGTACGAGCTCCAACTCGGTTTTACAGTGAAAACTGCAGGAACATCAAACCGGCACTAGGAAACAGACTGAGTAACCACAGTAAAAGTTTCCCCTGCAAACTTTTCCCTTTGTGCTAGATGAACGAACCTGTCTCCACATGCTCAGTTCGGAGAGATAAGTGTGTGTGAAAGCCGTCCTTCACCTAGATTGTTGAGAACACAAAGTTTCTTTTCACTTGCCAAATAAACTCCATACATATATATGGGGAAGTACGAGATCCAACTCGGTTTTACAGTGAAAACTGCTGGAAATTCAAACCGGCACTAGGAAACAGACTGAGAAACCAGAGTAATTATTTCTCCTGCAACCCGTTCCCTTTGTGCTAGATGAAAGAACGTCTCTCCACATGCTCAGTTCTGAGAGATATGTGTGTGTGAAAGCCGCCCTTAACCTAGCTTGTTGGGAACAAAAAGTTTCTTTTCACTTGCATACTCCACTCCATACATATATATGGGGAGGTACGAACTCCAATACTGTTTTACAGGAAAAAGGCAGGAACTTCAAGACGGCACTTGGAAACAGATTGAGAAACCAGAGTAAATGTTTCCCCTGCAATCCGATCCCTTTGTGCTAGATGAAAGAACGTCTCTCCAAATGCTCAGTTCAGAGAGACAAATGTGTGTGAAAGCCCTCCATCACCTAGCTTGTTGGGAACACAAAGTTTCTTTTCACTTGCAAACTCCACTCCATATATATATATGGTGAAGTACGAGCTCCAACTCGGTTTTACAGTGAAAACTGCAGGAACTTCAAACCGGCACTAGGAAACAGGCTGAGAAACCAGAGTATAAGTTTCCCCTGCAAACGTTTCCCTTTGTGCTAGATGAATGAACGTCTCTCCACATGCTCAGTTCTGAGAGAAAAGAGTGTGTGAAAGCCGTACTTCAAATTGCTTGTTGGGAACACAAAGTTTTATTTTCAGTTGCAAATTCCAATCCATTCATATATATGGGGAGGTACGAGCTCCAACTCTTGTTTACAGTGAAACTGCAGGAAATTCAAACTGGCACAAGGAAACACACTGAGAAACCAGAGTAAAATTTCTCCTGCAAACCGTTCCCTTTGTGATAGATGAACGAACGTCTCTCCACATGCTCAGTTCTGAGAGATAAGTGTGTGTTAAAGCCGTACTTCACGTAGATTGTTGGGAACACAAAGTTTCTTTTCAGTTGCAAACTCCACTAAATACATATATATGGGAAAGTACGAGCTCCAACTCCGTTTTACATTGAAAACTGCAGGAACTTCAAACCGGCATTAGGAAACAGCCTGAGAAATCAGAGTAAAAGTTTCTCCTGCAACCCGTTCCCTTTGTGTTAGATGAACGAACGTCTCTCCACATGCTCAGTTCTGAGTGACAAGTGTGTGTGAAAGCCATCCTTCACCTAGATTTTTGGGAACACAAAGCTTCTTTTCACTTGCAAACTCCAATCCATACATATATATGGTGAAGTACGAGCTCCAACTCCGTTTTACAGTGAAAACTGCAGGAATTTCAAACCGGCACTAGGAAACAGGCTGAGACACCAGAGTAAAAGTTTCCCCTGCATACCTTTCCTTTTGTGCTAGATGAATGAACGTGCCTCCACATGCTCAGTTCTGAGAGAAAACTGTGTGTGAAAGCCGTGCTTCAAATAGCTTGTTGGGTACACAAAGTTTCTTTCACTTGCCAACTCCACTCAATACATATATATGGGGAAGTACGAGATCCAACTCGGTTTTACAGTGAAAACTGCTGGAAATTCAAACCGGCACTAGGAAACAGACTGAGAAACCAGAGTAATAATTTCTCCTGCAATCCGTTCCCTTTGTGCTAGATGAACGAACCTCTCTCCCCATGCTCAGTTCTGAGAGATAAGTGTGTGTGAAAACCGTACTTCACCTAGCTTGTTGGGAACACAAATTTCTTTTCACTTGCAAACTCCACTCCATACACATATATGGGGAGGTACGAGCTCCAACTCGGTTTTACAGTGAAAACTGCAGGAACTTCAAACCGGCACTAGGAAGCAGACTGAGAAACCAGAGTAAAAGTTTCACCTGCAACCCGTTCCCTTTATGCTAGATGAACAAACGTCTCTCAACATGCTGAATCCTGAGAGATAATTTTGTGTGGAAGCCGTCCTTCACCTAGCTTGTTGGGAACACAAAGATTCTTTTCAGTTGCAAACTCCACTCCATACATATATATGGGGATGTACGAGCTCCAAATAGTTTTTTCAGTGAAAACTGCAGGAACTTCAAAACCGGCACTAGAAAACAGACTGAGATTCCAGAGTAAAAGTTTGTCCTGCAACCCGTTCCCTTTGTGCTAGATGAATGAACGTCTCTCCACATGCTCAGTTCTGAGAGATATGTGTGTGTGAAAGCCGCCCTTAACCTAGCTTGTTGGGAACACAAAGTTTCTTTTCACTTGCATACTCCACTTCATACAAATATATGGGGAGGTACGAGCTCCAACTCGGTTTTAAAGTGAAAACTGCTGTAACTTCAACCGGCACTAGGGAACAGACTGAGAAACCAGAGAAAAATTTCCCCTGCAAAACGTTCCCTTTGTGCTAGATGAACGAACGTCTCTCCACATGCTCAATTCTGAGAGATAATTGTGTGTGAAAGCCGTCCTTCACCTAGCTTGTTGGGACACAAAGTTTCTTTTCAGTTGCAAACTCCAATTTCATACATAAATATGGTGAGGTACGAGCTCCAACTATGTTTTACAGTGAAAAATGCAGGAACTTCAATACAGCGCTAGGAAACAGATTGAGAATCCTGAGAAATTTTCTCCTGCAACCCGTTCCATTTGTGCTAGATGAACGAACGTCTCTCCACATGCTCAGTTCTGAGAGCAAAGTGTGTGTGAAAGCTGTCCTTCAACTAGCTTGTTGGGAACACAAAGTTTCTTTTCAGTTGCTAACTCCACTCCATACATATATATGGGGAGGTACGAGCTCCAACTCGGTTTTACAGTGAAAACTGCTGGAAATTCAAACCGGCAATTGGAAACAGACTGAGAAACCAGAGTAAAAGTTTCCCCTGCAACACGTTCCCTTTGTTCTAGATGAACGAACGTCTCTCCACATGCTCAGTTCTGAGAGACAAGTGTGTGTGAAAGCCGTCCATCAACTAGCTTGTTGGGAACACAAAGTTACTTTTCACTTGCAAACTCCACTCCATACATATATATGGCGAAGTACGAGCTCCAACTCGGTTTTACAGTGAAAAATGCAGTAACTTCAAACCGGCACTAGGAAACAGACTGAGAAACCAGAGTAAAAATTTCCCCTGCAAACCTTTCCCTTTGTGCTAGATGAATGAACGTCTCTCCACATGCTCAGTTCAGAGAAAAGTGTGTGTGAAAGCCGTCCTTCAAATTGTTGGTGGGAACACTAAGTTTCTTTTCAGTTGCAAACTCCAATCCATATATATATATGGGGAGGACGATCTCCAACTCGGTTTCACAGTGAAAACTGCAGGAACTTCATACCGGCACAAGGAAACACACTGAGAAACCAGAGAATAATTTCTCCTGCAACCCGTTCCCTTTGTGCTAGATGAACGAACGTCTCTCCTCATGCTCAGTTCTGAGAGATTAGTGTGTGTGAAAGTAGTCCTTCACCTTTCTTGTTGGGAACACAAAGAATCTTTTCAGTTGCAAACTCCACTCCATATATATATATGGGGAGGTACGAGCTCCAACTCGGTTTTACAGTGAAAACTGCAGGAACATCAAACCGGCACTAGGAAACAGACTGAGTAACCACAGTAAAAGTTTCCCCTGCAAACTTTTCCCTTTGTGCTAGATGAACGAACCTGTCTCCACATGCTCAGTTCGGAGAGATAAGTGTGTGTGAAAGCCGTCCTTCACCTAGATTGTTGAGAACACAAAGTTTCTTTTCACTTGCCAAATAAACTCCATACATATATATGGGGAAGTACGAGATCCAACTCGGTTTTACAGTGAAAACTGCTGGAAATTCAAACCGGCACTAGGAAACAGACTGAGAAACCAGAGTAATTATTTCTCCTGCAACCCGTTCCCTTTGTGCTAGATGAAAGAACGTCTCTCCACATGCTCAGTTCTGAGAGATATGTGTGTGTGAAAGCCGCCCTTAACCTAGCTTGTTGGGAACAAAAAGTTTCTTTTCACTTGCATACTCCACTCCATACATATATATGGGGAGGTACGAACTCCAATACTGTTTTACAGGAAAAAGGCAGGAACTTCAAGACGGCACTTGGAAACAGATTGAGAAACCAGAGTAAATGTTTCCCCTGCAATCCGATCCCTTTGTGCTAGATGAAAGAACGTCTCTCCAAATGCTCAGTTCAGAGAGACAAATGTGTGTGAAAGCCCTCCATCACCTAGCTTGTTGGGAACACAAAGTTTCTTTTCACTTGCAAACTCCACTCCATATATATATATGGTGAAGTACGAGCTCCAACTCGGTTTTACAGTGAAAACTGCAGGAACTTCAAACCGGCACTAGGAAACAGGCTGAGAAACCAGAGTATAAGTTTCCCCTGCAAACGTTTCCCTTTGTGCTAGATGAATGAACGTCTCTCCACATGCTCAGTTCTGAGAGAAAAGAGTGTGTGAAAGCCGTACTTCAAATTGCTTGTTGGGAACACAAAGTTTATTTTCAGTTGCAAATTCCAATCCATTCATATATATGGGGAGGTACGAGCTCCAACTCTTGTTTACAGTGAAACTGCAGGAAATTCAAACTGGCACAAGGAAACACACTGAGAAACCAGAGTAAAATTTCTCCTGCAAACCGTTCCCTTTGTGATAGATGAACGAACGTCTCTCCACATGCTCAGTTCTGAGAGATAAGTGTGTGTTAAAGCCGTACTTCACGTAGATTGTTGGGAACACAAAGTTACTTTTCACTTGCAAACTCCACTCCATACATATATATGGGGAGGTACGAGCTCCAACTCGGTTTTACAGTGAAAACTGCAGGAACTTCAAACCGGCACTCGAAAACAGACTGAGATTCCAGAGAAAAAGTTTGTCTTGCAACCCGTTCAATTTGTGCTAGATGAACGAACGTCTCTCCACATGTTCAGTTCTTAGAGATAAATGTGTGTGAAAGCCGTCCATCACCTAGCTTGTTGGGAACACAAATTTTCTTTTCACTTGCAAACTCCACTCCATACATATATATTGCGAAGTACGAGCTCCAACTCGGTTTTACATTGAAAACTGCAGGAACTTCAAAAAGGCACTAAGGAACATACTGAGAAACCAGAGTAAATATTTCCCCTGCAAACTTTTCCCTTTGGGCTAGATGAATGAACGTCTCTCCACATGCTCAGTTCTGAGAGAAAATTGTGTGTGAAAGCCGTCCTTCAAATAGCTTGTTGGGAACACAAAGATTCTTTAGAGTTGCAAACTGCAATCCATACATATATAAGGGGTGGTACGAGCTCCAACTCGGTTTTACAGTGAAATCTGCAGGAACTTCAAACCGGCACAAGGAAACACACTGAGAAACCAGATTAAAATTTCTCCTGCAAAACGTTCCCTTTGTGCTATATGAACGAACGTCTCTCCACATGCTCAGTTCTGAGAGATTAGTGTGTGTGAAAGCCGTACTTCACCTAGATTGTTGGGAACACAAAGTTTCTTTTCACTTGCAAACTCCACTCCATACATATATATGGGGAGGTACGAGCTCCAACTCGGTTTTACAGTGAAAACTGCTGGAAATTCAAACCGGCACTAGGAAACAGACTGAGAAACCAGAGTATATGTTTCTCCTGCAATCCGTTCCCTTTGTGCTAGATGAACGAACGTCTATCCACATGCTCAGTTCTGAGAGATATGTGTGTGTGGAAGTCATCCTTCACATACCTTGTTGGGAACACAAAGATTCTTTTCAGTTGCAAACTCTACTCCATACATATATATGGGGAGGTACGAGCTCCAACTCGGTTTTACAGTGAAAACTGCAGGAACTTCAAACCGGCACTAGAAAACAGACTGAGATTCCAGAGTAAAAGTTTGTCCTGCAACAAGTTCCCTTTGTGCTAGATGAATGAAAGTCTCTCCACATGCTCAGTTCTGAGAGAAAAGTGTGTGTGAAAGCCGTCCTTCAAATAGCTTGTTGGGAACACAAAGTTTCTTTTAATTTGCAAACTCCAATCCATACATATATATGGGGAGGTACGAACTCCAACTCGGTTTTACAGTGAAAACTGCAGGAACTTCAAACCGGCACTAGGAAACAGATTGAGAAACCAGAGTAAAAGTTTCCCCTGCAAACCTTTCCCTTTGTGCTAGATGAATGAACGTCTCTCCCCATGCGCAGTTCTGAGAGAAAAGAGTGTGTGAAAGCCGTAATTCAAATTGCTTGTTGGGAACACAAAGTTTCTTTTCAGTTGCAAACTCCAATCCATACATATATATGGGGAGGTACGAGCTCCAACTCGAGCTTACAGTGAAAACTGCAGGAAATTCAAACTGGCACAAGGAAACACACTGAGAAACCAGAGTAAAATTTCTCCTGCAAACCGTTCCCTTTGTGATAGATGAACGAACATCTCTCCACATGCTCATCTCTGAGAGATTAGTGTGTGTGAAAGTAGTCCTTCACCTAGCATGATGGGAACACAAAGTATCTATTAAGTTGCAAACTCCACTCCATACATATATACGGGGATGTACGAATTTCAACTCGGTTTTACAGTGAATACTGCAGGAACATCAAACCGGCACTAGGATACAGACTCAGTAACCAGAGGAAAAGTTTCCCCTGCAACCTGTTCCCTTTGTGCTAGATAAACGAACGTGTCTCCACATGCTCAGTTCTGAGAGATATGTGTGAGTGAAAGCCGTCCTACACCTAGATTGTTGGGAACACAAAGTTTCTTTTCACTTGCAAACTCCACTCCATACATATATATGGGGAGGTACGAGCTCCAACTCGGTTTTACAGTGAAAACTGCTGGAACTTCAAACCGGCACTAGGAAACAAACTGGGAAACCAGAGTAAAAGTTTCACCTGCAACCCGTTCCCTTTGTGCTAGATGAACGAACGTCTCTCCACATGCTCAGTTCTGAGAGATAAGTGTGTGTGGAAGTCATCCTTCACATATCTTGTTGGGAACACAAAGATTCTTTTCAGCTGCAAACCCTACTCCATACATATATATGGGGAGGTACGAGCTCCAACTCTGTTTTACAGTGAAAACTGCAGGAACTTCAAACCGGCACTAGAAAACAGACTGAGATTCCAGAGTAAAAGTTTGTCCTGCAACTCTTTCCCTTTGTGCTAGATGAACGAAAGTCTCTCTACATGCTCAGTTCTGAGAGAAAAGTGTGTGTGAAAGCCGTGCTTCAAATAGCTTGTTGGGAACACCAAGTTTATTTTCACTTGCAAACTCCACTCCATACATATATATGGGGAGGTACGAGCTCCAACTCGGTTTTACAGTGAATATTGCAGGAACATCAAACCGGCACTAGGAATCAGACTGAGTAACCAGAGTAAAATTTCCCCTGCAAACCTTTCCCTTTGTGCTAGATGAACGAACGTCTCTCCACATGCTCAGTTCTGAGAGATAAGTGTGTGTGAAAACCGTCCTTCACTTAGCTTGTTGGGAACACAAAGTTTCTTTTCACTTGCAAACTCCACTCCATACATATATATGGGGAGGTACGAGCTCCAACTCGGTTTTACAGTGAAAACTGCTGGAACTTCAAACCGGCACTAGGAAACAGACTGAGAAACCAGAGTATATATTTCTCCTGCAAACCTTTCCCTTTGTGCTAGATGAACGAACGTCTCTCCACATGCTCAGTTCTGAGAGATAAGTGTGTGTGAAAGCCGTCCTTCACCTAGCTTGTTGGGAACACAAAGTTTCTTTTCAATTGCAAACCCAACTCCATACATATATATGGGGAGGTACGAGCGCCAACTCGGTTTTACAGTGAAAACTGCAGGAACTTCAAACCGGCACTAGGAAACAAACTGGGAAACCAGAGTAAAAGTTTCACCTGCATCCCGTTCACTTTGTGCTAGATGAACGAACGTCTCTCCACATGCTCAGTTCTGAGAGATAAGTGTGTGTGGAAGTCGTCCTTCACCTAGCTTGTTGGGAAAACAAAGATTCTTTTCAGTTGCAAAATCCACTCCATACATATATATGGGGAGGTACGAGCACCAACTCGGTTTTACAGTGAAAACTGCAGGAAATTCAAACTGGCACTAGAAAACAGACTGTGATTCCAGAGTAAAAGTTTGTCCTGCAACCCGTTCCCTTTTTGCTAGATGAACGAACGTCTATCCACATGCTCAGTTCTGAGAGATAAGTGTGTGTGAAAGCCGCCCTTCACCTAGCTTGTTGGGAACACAAAGATACTTTTCACTTGCAAACTCCACTCCATACATATATATGGGGATGTACGAGCTCCAAATCTGTTTTACAGGAAAAAGTCAGGAACTTCAAACCGGCACTAGGAAACAGATTGAGAAACCAGAGTAAAATTTCTCCTGCAAACCGTTCCCTTTGTGATAGATGAACGAACGTCTCTCCACATGCTCAGTTCTGAGAGATTAGTGTGTGTGAAAGTAGTCCTTCACCTAGCATGTTGGGAACAAAAAGTATCTTTTCAGTTGCAAACTCCACTCCATACATATATACGGGGATGTACGAGTTTCAACTCTGTTTTACAGTGAATACTGCAGGAACATCAAACCGGCACTAGGATACAGACTCAGTAACCAGAGAAAAAGTTTCCCCTGCAAACCTTTCCCTTTGTGCTAGATGAACGAACGTGTCTCCACATGCTCAGTTCTGAGAGATAAGTGTGTGTGAAAACCGTCCTTCAACTAGATTGTTGGGAACAAAAAGTTTCTTTTCACTTGCAAACTCCACTCCATACTTATATATGGGGAGGTAAGAGCTCCAATTCTGTTTTACAGGAAAAAGGCAGGAACTTCAAACCGGCACTAGGAAACAGACTGTGATTCCAGAGTAAAAGTTTGTCCGGCAACCCGTTCCCTTTTTGCTAGTTGAACGAACGTCTATCCACATGCTCAGTTCTGAGAGATAATTGTGTGTGAAAGCCGTCCTTCACCTAGCTTGTTGGGAACACAAAGATTATTTTCACTTGCAAACTCCACTCCATACATCTATATGGGGAGATACGAGCTCCAACTCGGTTTTACAGTGAAAACTGCAGGAACTTCAAACCGGCACTTGGAAACAGACTGAGAAACCAGAGTAAAAGTTTCTCCTGCAACCCGTTCCCTTTGTGCTAGATGAACAAACGTCTCTCCACATGTTCAGTTCTGAGAGATAAGTGTGTGTGGAAACCGTACTTCACGTAGCTTGTTGGGAACACAAAGATTCTTTTCAGTTGCAAACCCCACTCCATACATATAAATGGGGAGGTACGAGCTCCAAGTCTGTTTTACAGTGAAAACTGCAGGAACTTCAAACCGGCACTCGAAAACATACTGAGTTTCCAGAGAAAAAGTTTGTCCTGCACACCGTTCCCTTTGTGCTAGATGAACGAATGTCTCTCCACATGCTCAGTTCTGAGAGCAAAGTGTGTGTGAAAGCCGCCCTTCAACTAGTTTGTTGGGAACACAAAGTTTCTATTCACTTGCAAACTCCATTCCATGCATATATATGGGTAGGTACGAGTTCCAACACTGTTTTTCAGTGAAAACTGCAGGAACTTCAAACTGGCACTAGGAAACAGACTGAGAATCCAGAATAAAAGTTTCTCCTGCGAACCGTTCCATTTGTGCTAGATGAACGAACGTCTCTCCACATGCTAGGTTCTGAGAGATAATTGTGTGTGAAAGCCGTCCTTCACCAAGCTTGTTGGGAACACAAAGTTTCTATTCAATTGCAAAATACACTCCATACATATATACGGGGAGGTACGAGATCCAACTCGGTTTTACTGTGAAAACTGCAGTAACTTCAAACCGGAACTAAGAAAGAGACTGAGAATCAGAGTAAAATTTTCTCCTGCAACCCGTTCCCTTTGTGCTAGATGAATGAATGTCTCTCCACATACTCAGTTCTGAGGGATAAGTGTGTGTGAAAGCCGTCCTTCACCTAGCTTGTTGGAAACACAAAGTTTCTTTTCATTTGCCAACCCCACACCATACATATATACGGGGAGGTACGAGCTCCAACTCGGTTTTACAGTGAAAACTGCAGGAACTTCAAACCGGCACTAGGAAACAGACTGAGAATACAGAGTAAAAGTTCAACTGCAACCCGTTCCCTTTGTGCTAGATGAACGAACGTCTCTCCACATGCTCAGTTCTGAGAGATAAGTGTGTGTGAAAGACGTCCTTCAACTAGCTTGTTGGGAAAACAAAGTTTCTTTCAGTTTCAAACCCCAATGCATTCATATATATGGGGAGGTACGAGCTCCAACTCGGTTTTACAGTGAAAACTGCAGGAACTTCAAACCGGCACTAGGAACAAGTCTGAAAAACCAGAGTAAAATTTCCCCTGCAACCCGTTCCCTTTGTGTTAGATGAACGAACGTCTCTCCACATGCTCAGTTCTGAGAGATAAGTGTGTGTGAAAGCCGTCCTTCACCTAGCTTGTTGGGAACACAAAGTTTCTTTTCACTTGCAAACTCCACTCCATACATATATATGGGGAGGTACGAGCCCCAATTCTGTTTTACAGGAAAAAGGCAGGAACTTCAAACCTGCACTAGGAAACAGACTGAGATAAGAGAGAAAAGTTTCTCCTGCATCCCGTTCCATTTGATCTAGATGAACGAACGTCTCTCCACATGCTCAGTTCTGAGAGATAAGTGTGTGTGAAAGCCGTCCTTCACCTAGCTTGTTGGAAACACAAAGTTTCTTTTCATTTGCCAACCCCACACCATACATATATATGGGGAGGTACGAGCTCCAACTCGGTTTTACTGTGAAAACTGCAGTAACTTCAAACCGGAACTAAGAAACAGACTGAGAACCAGAGTAAAATTTTCTCCTGCAACGCTTTCCCTTTGTGCTAGATGAATGAATGTCTCTCCACATACTCAGTTCTGAGGGATAAGTGTGTGTGAAAGCCGTCCTTCACCTAGCTTGTTGGGAACACAAATTTTCTTTTCAGTTGCAAACTGAACTCCATAGATATATATGGGAGGTACGAGCTCCAACTGGGTTTTACAGTGAAAACTGCAGGAACTTCAAACTGGCACTAGGCAACAGACTGAGAATCCAGAGTAAAAGTTTCTCCTGCAAACCGTTCCATTTGTGCTAGATGAACGAACGTCTCTCCACATGCTAGGTTCTGAGAGATAATTGTGTGTGAAAGCCGTCCTTCACCAAGCATGTTGGGAACACAAAGTTTCTATTCAATTGCAAAATACACTCCATACATATATACGGGGAGGTACGAGCTCCAACTCGGTTTCACTATGAAAACTGCAGTAACTTCAAACCGGAACTAAGAAAGAGACTGGGAATCAGAGTAAAATTTTCTCCTGCAACCCGTTCCCTTTGTGCTAGATGAATGAATGTCTCTCCACATACTCAGTTCTGAGGGATAAGTGTGTGTGAAAGCCGTCCTTCACCTAGCTTGTTGGAAACACAAAGTTTCTTTTCATTTGCCAACCCCACACCATACATATATATGGGGAGGTACGAGCTCCAACTCGGTTTTACTGTGAAAACTGCAGTAACTTCAAACAGGAACTAAGAAACAGACTGAGAACCAGAGTAAAATTTTCTCCTGCAACCCGTTCCCTTTGTGCTAGTTGAATGAATGTCTCTCCACATACTCAGTCTGAGGGATAAGTGTGTGTGTAAGCCGTCCTTCACCTAGCTTGTTGGGAACACAAATTTTCTTTTCAGTTGCAAACTCAACTCCATACATATATATGGGAGGTACGAGCTCCAACTGGGTTTTACAGTGAAAACTGCAGGAACTTCAAACTGGCACTAGGAAACAGACTGAGAATCCAGAGTAAAAGTTTCTCCTGCAAACCATTCCATTTGTGCTAGATGAACGAACGTCTCTCCACATGCTAGGTTCTGAGAGATAAGTGTGTGTGAAAGCCGTCCTTCACCAAGCTTGTTGGGAACACAAAGTTTCTATTCAATTGCAAAATACACTCCATACATATATACGGGGAGGTACGAGCTCCAACTCGGTTTTACTGTGAAAACTGCAGTAACTTCAAACAGGAACTAAGAAAAAGACTGAGAACCAGAGTAAAATTTTCTCCTGCAACCCGTTCCCTTTGTGCTAGATGAATGAATGTCTCTCCACATACTCAGTTCTGAGGGATAAGTGAGTGTGAAAGCCGTCCTTCACCTAGCTTGTTGGGAACACAAATTTTCTTTTCAGTTGCAAACTCAACTCCATACATATATATGGGAGGTACGAGCTCCAACTGGGTTTTACAGTGAAAACTGCAGGAACTTCAAACTGGCACTAGGAAACAGACTGAGAATCCAGAGTAAAAGTTTCTACTGCAAACCGTTCCATTTGTGCTAGATGAACGAACGTCTCTCCACATGCTAGGTTCTGAGAGATAAGTCTGTGTGAAAGCCGTCCTTCACCAAGCTTGTTGGGAACACAAAGTTTCTATTCAATTGCAAAATACACTCCATACATATATACGGGGAGGTACGAGCTCCAACTCGGTTTTACAGTGAAAACATCAGGAACTTCAAACCGGCTCTAAGAAACAGACTAAAAAAACAGAGAAAAATTTTCCAATGCAAACCGTTCAATTTGTGCTAGATGAACGAACGTCTCTCCACATGCTCAGTTTTGAGAGATAAGTGTGTGTGAAAGCCGTCCTTCAACTAGCTTGTTGGGAACAAAAAGTTTCTTTTAATTTGCAAACTCCACTCCATAAATATATATGGGGAGGTACGAGCTCCAACTCGGTTTTACAGTGAGAACTGCTGGAACTTCAAACCGGCACTAGGAAACAGACTTAGAAACCAGAATATAAGTTTCTCCTACAACCCTTTCCATTTGTGCTAGATGAACGATCGTCTATCCACATGCTCAGTTCTGAGAGATAAGTGTGTGTGAAAGCCGTCCTTCAACTAGCTTGTTGGGAACACAAAGTTGCTTTTCAGTTGCAAACTCCACTCCATACATATATATGGGGTGGTACGAGTTACAAATCGGTTTTATAGTGAAAACTGTTGGAAATTCAAACCGGCACTAGGAAACAGACTGAGAAACCAGAGTAAAATTTCTCCTTCAACACGTTCCCTTTGTGCTAGATGAACGAACGTCTCTCCACATACTCAGTTCTGAGTGATAAGTGTGTGTGAAAGCCGTCCTTCAACAAGGTTGTTGGGAACACAAAGTTTCTTTTCACTTGCAAACTCCACTCCATACATATATATGGGAAGGTAAGAGTTCCAATTCTGTTTTACAGGAAAAAGGCAGGACCTTCAAACCGGCACTAGGAAACAGACTGAGATACCAGAGTAAAAGTTTCTCCTGCAACCCGTACCATTTGTGCTAGATGAACGAACGTCTCTCCACTTGCTCAGTTC
Source organism: Camelus ferus (assembly GCF_009834535.1). Lineage (NCBI taxonomy): Eukaryota > Metazoa > Chordata > Mammalia > Artiodactyla > Camelidae > Camelus > Camelus ferus. The sequence continues at coordinate 74,881,336 of NC_045703.1, forward strand.
TGAGAGATAAGTGGTGTGAAAGCCGTCCTTCACCTAGCTTGTTTGGAACACAAAGTTTCTTTTCACTTGCAATCCCCACTCATTACGTTTATATGGGGAGGTACGAGCTCCAACTCGATTTTACAGTGAAAACTGCAGGAATTTCAAATCGGCACTAGGAAACAGACTGAGAAACCAGAGTAAAAGTTTCTCCTGCAAACCGTTCCATTTGTGCTAGATGAACGAACGTCTCTCCACATGCTAGGTTCTGAGAGATAAGTGTGTGTGAAAGCCGTCCTTCACCAAGCTTGTTGGGAACACAAAGTTTCTATTCAATTGCAAAATACACTCCATACATATATACGGGGAGGTACGAGCTCCAACTCGGTTTTACAGTGAAAACATCAGGAACTTCAAACCGGCTCTAGGAAACAGACTAAAAAACAGAGAAAAATTTTCCAATGCAAACCTTTCAATTTGTGCTAGATGAACGAACGTCTCTCCACATGCTCAGTTTTGAGAGATAAGTGTGTGTGAAAGCCGTCCTTCAACTAGCTTGTTGGGAACAAAAAGTTTCTTTTAATTTGCAAACTCCACTCCATAAATATATATGGGGAGGTACGAGCTCCAACTCGGTTTTACAGTGAGAACTGCTGGAACTTCAAACCGGCACTAGGAAACAGACTTAGAAACCAGAATATAAGTTTCTCCTACAACCCTTTCCATTTGTGCTAGATGAACGATCGTCTATCCACATGCTCAGTTCTGAGAGATAAGTGTGTGTGAAAGCCGTCCTTCAACTAGCTTGTTGGGAACACAAAGTTGCTTTTCAGTTGCAAACTCCACTCCATACATATATATGGGGTGGTACGAGTTACAAATCGGTTTTATAGTGAAAACTGTTGGAAATTCAAACCGGCACTAGGAAACAGACTGAGAAACCAGAGTAAAATTTCTCCTTCAACACGTTCCCTTTGTGCTAGATGAACGAACGTCTCTCCACATACTCAGTTCTGAGTGATAAGTGTGTGTGAAAGCCGTCCTTCAACAAGGTTGTTGGGAACACAAAGTTTCTTTTCACTTGCAAACTCCACTCCATACATATATATGGGAAGGTAAGAGTTCCAATTCTGTTTTACAGGAAAAAGGCAGGACCTTCAAACCGGCACTAGGAAACAGACTGAGATACCAGAGTAAAAGTTTCTCCTGCAACCCGTACCATTTGTGCTAGATGAACGAACGTCTCTCCACTTGCTCAGTTCTGAGAGATAAGTGGTGTGAAAGCCGTCCTTCACCTAGCTTGTTTGGAACACAAAGTTTCTTTTCACTTGCAATCCCCACTCATTACGTATATATGGGGAGGTACGAGCTCCAACTCGATTTTACAGTGAAAACTGCAGGAATTTCAAATCGGCACTAGGAAACAGACTGAGAAACCAGAGTTAAAGTTTCCCCTGCCACCCGTTCCCTTTGTGCTGGATGAACGAACGTCTCTCCACATGCTCAGTTCTGAGAGATAAGTGTGTGTGAAAGCCGTCCTTCACCTATCTTGTTGGGAATACAAAGTATCTTTTCAGTTGCAAACTCCACTCCATACATATATATGGGGAGGTACGAGCTCCAAATCGTTTTTCCAGTGAAAACGGCAGGAACTTCAAACCGGCACTAGGAAACAGACTGAGATACCAGAGTAAAAGTTTGACCCGCAACCCGTTCCCTTTGTTCTAATGAACGAACTTCTCTCCACATGCTCAGTTCTGAGATATAAGTGTGTGTGAAAGCCGTCCTTCAAGTAGCTTGTTGGTAACACAAAATTTCTTTTCACTTGCAAACTCCACTCTATAGTATATATGTGGAGGTACGAGATCCAATTCGGTTTTACAGGAAAAGGCAGGATCTTCAAACCAGCACTAGGAAACAGACTGAGATACCAGAGTAAAACTTTCTCCTGAAAAACTTTCCATTTGTGCTAGATGTACGAAGGTCTCTTCACATGCTCACTTCTGAGGGATATCTGTGTGTGAAAGCCGTTCTTCACCAAGCTTGTTGGGAACACAAAGTTTCTTTTCAGTTGCAAACCCCACTCCATACATATATTTGGGGTGGTACGAGCTTCAACAGGGTTTTATCGTGAAAACTGCTGGAACTTCAAACCGGCACTAGGAAACAGAGTGAGAAACCAGAGTAAAAGTTTCTCTTGCAACCCGTTCCCTTTGTGCTAGATGAATGAACGTCTCTCCACATGCTCAGTTCTGAGAGTTAAGTGTGTGTGAAAGCCGTACTTCACCTAGATTGTTGGGAACACAAAGTATCTTTTCAGTTGCAAACTCCACTCCATATATATATATGGGGAGGTACAAGCTCCAAATCTGTTTTACAGTGAAAACGGCAGGAACTTCAACACGGCACTAGGAAACAGACTGAGATACCAGAGTAAAAGTTTGTCCTGCAACCCGTTCAATTTTTCTATATGAACGAACTTCTCTCCACATGCTCAGTTCTGAGAGATAAGTGTGTGTGAAAGCCGTCCTTCAACTAGCTTGTTGGGAACACAAAGTTTCTTTTAACTTGCAAACTCCAGTCCATAAATATATATGGGGATGTACGAGCTCCAATTCGGTTTTACAGGAAAATTTCAAGAACTTCAAACCGGCACTAGGAAACAGAATGAGATACCAGAGTAAATGTTTCTCCTGCAAACCGTTCCATTTGTGCTAGATGAACGAACGTCTCTACACATACTCAGTTCTGAGTGATAAGTGTGTGTGTAAGCCGTTCTTCACTTAGCTTGTTGGGAACACAAAGTTACTTTTCAGTTGCAAACTCCATTCCATACATATATATGGGGAGGTACGAGCTCCAAATCGGTTTTACAGTGAAAATTGCTGGAACTTCAAACCGGCACTAGGAAACACTGAGAAACCAGAGAAAATGTATCTCCTGCAACCCGATCCCTTTGTGCTAGATGAACGAACGTCTCTCCAAATGCTCAATTCTGAGAGATAAGTGTGTGTGAAAGCCGTCCTTCAACTAGCTTGTTGGGAACACAAAGTTTCTTTTCACTTGATATCTCCACTATATATATATATATGGGGAAGTACGAGCTCCATTTCTGTTTTACAGGAAAAAGGCAGGAACTTCAAACCGGCACTAGGAAACAGACTGAGATTCCAGAGTTAAATTTTCTCCTGCTACACGATCCCTTTGTGCTAGATGAACGAACGTCTCTCCACATGCTCAGTTCTGAGAGATAAGTGTGTGTGAATGCCGGCCTTCAACTAGCTTGTTGGGAACACAAAGTTTCTTTTCACTTGCAAACTCCAATCCATACATATATATGGGGAGGTAAGAGCTCCAACTCGGTTTTACAGTGAAAACTGCAGGATCATCAAACCTGCACTAGGAAAAACACTGAGAAACCAGAGTAATAGTTTCTCCTGCAACCCGTTCCTTTTGTGCTAGATGAACGAAAGTCTCTCCACATGCTCAGTTCTGACAGATAAGTGTGTGTGAAAGCCGCCCTTCACCTAGCTTGTTGGGAAAACAAAGTTTCTTTTCAGTTGCAAACTTCACACAATACGTATATATGGTGAGGTGAGAGCTCCAACTCGGTTTTACAGTGAAATCGGCTGGAACTTCAAACCGGCACTAGGAAACAGACTGAGAATTCAGCGTAAAGTTTCTCCTGCAACCCGTTCCTTTGTGCTAGATGAACGAACGTCTCTCCACATGCTCAGTTCTGAGAGATAAGTGAGTGTGAAAGCCGTCCTTCACATAGCTTGTTGGGAACACAAAGTTTCCTTTCACTTGCAAAACACACTCCATACAAATATATGGGGAGGAACGAGCTCCAACTCGGTTTTACAGTGAAAACTGCAGGAACTTCAAACCGGCACTAGTAAACAGACTTAGAAACCAGGGAAATGTTTCCCCCGCAACACGTTCCCTTTCTGCTAGATGAACGAACGTCTCTCCACATGCTCAGTTCTTAGAGATAATTGTGTGTGAAAGCCGCCTTCAACTAGCTTGTTGGGAAAACAAAGTTTGTTTTCACTTGCAAACTACCACTCCATACATATATATGGGAAGGTACGAGCTATAACTCGGTTTTACATTGAAAACTGCAGGAACTTCAAACTGGCACTAGGAAACAGACTGAGAAACCAGAGTAAAAGTTTACACTGCAACCCGTTCCCTTTGTGCTAGATGAACGAACGTCTCTCCACATGCTCAGTTCTGAGAGATAATTGTGCGTGAAGCCGTCCTTCAACTAGCTTGTTGGGAACACAAAGTTTCTTTTCAGATGCAAACTCCACTCCATATATATATATGGGGAGGTACGAGCTCCAACACGTGTTTACAGTGTAAACTGCTGGAACTTCAAACCGGCACTAGGAAACAGACTGAGAAACCAGAGAAAATGTTTCTCCTGCAAATCGTTCCCTTTGTGCTAGATGAAAGAACGTCTCTCCACATGCTCAGTTCTGAGAGATAAGTGGGTGTGAAAGCCGTCCTTCACCTAGCTTGTTGGGAACACAAAGTTTCTTTTCAGTTGCAAACTCCACTCCATACATATATATGGGCAGGTACGAGCATCCAACTCTGTTTTAAAGTGAAAACTGCAGGAACTTCAAACCGGCACTAGGAAACAGTATGAGAAACCAGAGTAAAAGTTTCTCCTGCAACCCGTTCCCTTTGTGCTAGATGAGCGAACGTCTCTCCACATGCTCAGTTGTGAGAGATAAGTGTGTGTGAAAGCCGTCCTTCACCTAGCTTGTTGGGAACACAAAGTTTCTTTTCACTTGCAAACTCCACTCCATATATATATATGGGGGGTACGAGCTCCAACTCGATTTTACTAGTGAAAACTGCAGGAACTTCAAACCGGCACTAGGGAAACAGACTGAGAAATCAGAGTAATAGTTTCTCCTGCAACCCGTTCCCTTTGTGCTAGATGAACGAACTTCTCTCCCACATGCTCAGTTCTGAGAGATAATTGTGTGTGAAAGCTGTCCTTCACCTAGCTTGTTGGGAACACAAAGTTTCTTTTCAGTTGCAAACTCCACTCCATACATATATATGGGGAGGTACGAGCTCCAACTCCGTTTTACAGTGTAAATTGCAGGAACTTCAAACCGGCAGTAGGAAACAGACTGAGAAACCAGAGTAAAAGTTTCTACTGCAACCCGTTCCCTTTGTGCTAGATGAATGAACGTCTCTCCACATGCTCAGTTCTGAGATGATAAGTGTGTGTGAAAGCTGTCCTTCACCTAGCTTGTTGGGAAAACAAAGTTTCTTTCACTTGCAAACTCCACACCATACATATATATGGGGAGGTACGATCTCCAACTCGGTTTTACAGTGAAAACTGCAGGAACTCCAAACCGGCACTAGGAAACAGACTGAGAAACCAGAGAAAAAGTTTACCCTGCAACCCGTTCCCTTTGTGCTAGATGAACGAACGTCTCTCCACATGCTCAGTTCTGAGAGATAAGTGTGTGTGAAAGCCGTCCTTCACCTAGCTTGTTGGGAACACAAAGTTTCTTTTCAGTTGCAAACTCCAATCCAGACATATATACGGGGAGGTACGAGCTCCAACTCGGTTTTACAGTGAAAACTGCAGGAACTTCAAACCGGCACTAGGAAACAGACTGAGAAACCAGAGTAAAAGTTTCTCCTGCAACCGTTCCCTTTGTGCTAGATGAACGAACGTCTCTCCACATGCTCAGTTCTGAGAGATAAGTGTGTGTGAAAGCCGTCCTTCACCTAGCTTGTTGGGAACACAAAGATTCTTTCAGTTGCAAACTCCACTCCATACATATATATGGGGAGGTACTAGCTCCAACTCGGTTTTACAGTGAAAACTGCAGGAACTTCAACCGGCACTAGGAAACAGACTGAGAAACCAGAGTAAAAGTTTCTCCTGCAACCCGTTCCCTTTGTGCTAGATGAACGAACGTCTCTCCACATGCTCAGTTCTGAGAGATAAGTGTGTGTGAAAGCCGTCCTTCACCTAGCTTGTTGGGAACACAAAGTTTCTTTTCAGTTGCAAACTCCACTCCATACATATATATGGGGAGGTACTAGCTCCAACATCGGTTTTACTAGTGAAAACTGCAGGAACTTCAAACCGGCACTAGGAAACAGACTGAGAAATCAGAGTAAATAGTTTCTCCTGCAACCCGTTCCCTTTGTGCTAGATGAACGAACGTCTCTCCACATGCTCAGTTCTGAGAGATAATTTTGTGTTAATGCCTGTCCTTCACCTAGCTTGTTGGGAACACAAAGTTTCTTTTCAGTTGCAAACTCCACTCCATACATATATATGGGGAGGTACGAGCTCCAACTCGGTTTTACTAGTGAAAACTGCAGGAACTTCAAACCGGCACTAGGAAACAGACTGAGAAACCAGAGTAAAAGTTTCTACCTGCAACCCGTTCCCTTTGTGCTAGATGAACGAACGTCTCTCCACATGCTCAGTTCTGAGAGATAAGTGTGTGTGAAAGCCGTCCTTCACCTAGCTTGTTGGGAACACAAAGATTCTTTTCAGTTGCAAACTCCACTCCATACATATATATGGGGAGGTACTAGCTCAAATCTGTTTTACAGTGAAAACTGCAGGAACTTCAAACCGGCACTAGGAAACAGACTGAGAAACCAGAGTAAAAGTTTCTCCTGCAACCCGTTCCCTTTGTGCTAGATGAACGAACGTCTCTCCACATGCTCAGTTCTGAGAGATAAGTGTGTGTGAAAGCCGTCCTTCACCTAGCTTGTTGGGAACACAAAGTTTCTTTTCACTTGCAAACTCCACTCCATACATATATATGGGGAGGTACTAGCTCCAACTCGGTTTTACAGTGAAACTGCAGGAGCTTCAAACCGGCACTAGGAAACAGACTGAGAAACCAGAGTAAAAGTTTCTCCTGCAACCCGTTCCCTTTGTGCTAGATGAACGAAGTCTCTCCACATGCTCAGATCTGAGAGATAAGTGGTGTTGAAAGCCGTCCTTCACCTAGCTTGTTGGAACACAAAGTTTCTTTTCACTTGCAAACTCCACTCCATACATATATATGGGGAGGTACTAGCTCCAACTCGGTTTTACAGTGAAAACTGCAGGAACTTCAAACCGGCACTAGGAAACAGACTGAGAAACCAGAGTAAAAATTTTCCCTGCAACCCGTTCCCTTTGTGCTAGATGAACGAACGTCTCTCCACATGCTCAGTTCTGACAGATAAGTGTGTGTGAAAGCCGCCCTTCACCTAGCTTGTTGGGAACACAAAGTTTCTTTTCAGTTGCAAACTTCACTCCATAAATATATATATGGGTGGGTATGAGCTCCAACACGTTTTTACAGTTTAAACTGCTGGAACTTCAAACCGGCACTAGGAAACAGACTGAGAAACCAGAGAAAATGTTTCTCCTGCCATCCGTTCCCTTTGTCCTAGATGAACGAACGTCTCTCCACATGCTCAGTTCTGAGAGATAAGTGGGTGTGAAAGCCGTCCTTCACCTAGCTTGTTGGGAACACAAAGTTTCTTTTCCCTTGCAAAATCAACTCCATACATATATATGGGTCGGTACGAGCTAAAACTCGGTTTTACAGTGAAAATTGCAGTAACTTTAAACCGGCACTACGAAACAGACTGAGAAACCAGAGTAAAAGTTTCAACTGCAACCCGTTCCCTTTGTGCTAGATGAACGAACGTCTCTCCACATGCTCAGTTCTGAGAGATAAGTGTGTGTGAAAGCCGTCCTTCACCTATCTTGTTGGGAACACAAAGTTTCTTTCAGTTGCAAACTCCACTCCATACAAATATATGGGGAGGTACGAGCTCTAACTCGGTTTTACAGTGAAACCTGCAGGAACTTCAAACCGGCACTAGGAAACATACTGAGAAACCAGAGTAAAAGTTTCTCCTGCAACCGTTCCCTTTGTGCTAGATGAACGAACGTCTCTCCCACATGCTCAGATCTGAGAGATAAATGTGTGTGAAAGCCGTCCTTCACCTAGCTTGTTGGGAACACAAAGTTTCTTCTCACTTGCAAACTCCACTCCATACATATATATGGGGAGGTACGAGCTCCAACTCGGTTTTACAGTGAAAACTGCAGGAACTTCAAACAGGCACTAGGAAACAAACTGAGAAACCAGAGTAAAAGTTCTCCTGCAACCCGTTCCCTTTGTGCTAGATGAACGAACGTCTCTCCACATGCTCAGTTCTGAGAGATAAGTGTGTGTGAAAGCCGTCCTTCACCTAGCTTGTTGGGAACACAAAGTTTCTTTTCACTTGCAAACTCCACTCCATACATATATAGGGGAGGTACTAGCTCCAACTCGGTTTTACAGTGAAAACTGCAGGAACTTCAAACCGGCACTAGGAAACAGACTGAGAAACCAGAGTAAAAGTTTCTCCTGCAACCCGTTCCCTTTGTGCTAGATGAACGAACGTCTCTCCACATGCTCAGTTCTGAGAGATAAGTGTGTGTGAAAGCCGTCCTTCACCTAGCTTGTTGGGAACACAAAGTTTCTTTTCACTTGCAAACTCCACTCCATACATATATATGGGGAAGGTACTAGCTCCAACTCTGTTTTACAGTGAAAACTGCAGGAACTTCAAACCGGCACTAGGAAACAGACTGAGAAACCAGAGTAAAAGTTTCTCCTGCAAACCGTTCCCTTTGTGCTAGATGAACGAACGTCTCTCCACATGCTCAGTTCTGAGAGATAAGTGTGTGTGAAAGCCGTCCTTCACCTAGCTTGTTGGGAACACAAGTTTCTTTTCAGTTGCAAACTCCAATCCATACATATATATGGGGAGGTACTAGCTCCAACTCGGTTTTACAGTGTAAAACTGCAGGAACTTCAAACCGGCACTAGGAAACAGACTGAGAAACCAGAGTAAAAGTTTCTCCTGCAACCCGTTCCCTTTGTGCTAGATGAACGAACGTCTCTCCACATGCTCAGTTCTGAGAGATAAGTGTGTGTGAAAGCCGTCCTTCACCTAGCTTGTTGGGAACACAAAGTTTCTTTTCATTTGCAAACTCCACTCCATACATATATATGGGGAGGTACTAGCTCCAACTCGGTTTTACAGTGAAAACTGCAGGAACTTCAAACCGGCACTAGGAAACAGACTGAGAAACCAGAGTAAAGTATTCTCCTGCAAATCCTTTCCCTTTGTGCTAGATGAACGAACGTCTCTCCACATGCTCAGTTCTGAGAGATAAGTGTGATTGAAAGCCGTCCTTCACCTAGCTTGTTGGGAACACAAAGTTTCTTTTCACTTGCAAACTCCACTCCATACATATATATGGGGAGGTACGAGCTCCAACTCGGTTTTACAGTGAAAACTGCAGGAACTTCAAACCGGCACTAGGAAACAGACTGAGAAACCAGAGTAAAAGTTTCCCCTGCAACCCGTTCCCTTTGTGCTAGATGAACGAACGTCTCTCCACATGCTCAGTTCTGAGAGATAAGTGTGTGTGAAAGCCGTCCTTCACCTAGCTATTTGGGAACACAAAGTTACTTTTCAGTTGCAAACTCCACTCCATACATATATATGGGGAGGTACTAGCTCCAACTCGGTTTTACAGTGAAAACTGCAGTAACTTCAAACCGGCACTAGGAAACAGACTGAGAACCAGAGTAAAAGTTTCTCCTGCAACCCGTTCCCTTGGTGCTAGATGAACGAACGTCTCCCACTTGCTCAGTTCTGAGAGATAATTGTGTGTGAAAGCCGTCCTTCACCTAGCTTTTTGGGAACACAAAGTTCTTTTCAGTTGCAAAGTCCATTCCATACATATATATGGGTAGTTACAAGCCCCAAATCGGTTTTACAGTGAAAACTGCAGGAAATTTAAACCGGCACTAGGAAACAAACTGAGAAAGCAGAGAAAAAGTGTCACCTGCAACCCGTTTCCTTTGTGCTAGATGAACGAACGTCTCTCCACATGCTCATTTCTGAGAGATAAGTGTGTGTGAAAGCCGTCCTTCAACTAGCTTGTTTTTAACACAATATTCCTTTTCACTTGAAAACTCCACTGCATACATATATATGGGGAGGTACGAGCTCCAAAACTGTTTTACAGTGAAAACTGCAGTAACTTCAAACCGGCACTAGGAAACAGACTGAGAATCCAGAGAAAAATTTTTTACTGCAAACCGTTCCCTTTGTGCTAGATGAACGAACGTCTCTCCACATGCTCAGGTTCTGAGAGATAAGTGTGTGTGAAAGCCGTCCTTCACCTAGCTTGTTTGGAACACAATGATTCCTTTTCACTTGCAAACTCCACTCCATACATATATATGGGGAGGTACTAGCTCCAACTCGGTTTTACAGTGAAAACTGCAGTAATTTCAAACCGGCACTAGGAAACAGACTGAGAATCCAGAGTAAAAGTTTCTCCTGCAAACCGTTCCCTTTGTGCTAGATGAACGAACGTCTCTCCACATGCTCAGTTCTGAGAGATAAGTGTGTGTGAAAGCCGTCCTTCACCTAGCTTGTTGGGAACACAAAGTTTCTTTTCACTTGCAAACTCTACTCCATACATATATATGAGGAGTTACGAGCTCCAACTCGGTTTTACAGTGAAAACAGCAGGAACTTCAAACAGGCAGTAGGAAACAAACTGAGAATCCATAGAAAAAGGTTCCCCTGCAACCCGTTACATTTATGCTAGATGAACGAACGTCTCTCTACATGCTCAGTTCTTAGAGATAAGTGTGTGTGAAAGCCGTACTTCACCTAGCTTGTTTTGAACACAATGTTCCTTTTCACTTGCAAACTCCACTCCATAAATATATATGGGGAGGTACGAGCTCCAACACGGTTTTACAGTGAAAACTGCAGGAAATTCAAACCGGCACTAGGAAACAGACTGAGAATCCAGAGTAAAAGTTTTTCCTGCAACCGTTCCCTTTGTGCTAGATGAACGAACGTCTCTCCACATGCTCAGTTCTGAGAGATAATTGTGTGTGAAAGCCGTCCTTCACCTAGCTTGTTGGGAACACAAAGTTTCTTTTCACTTGCAAACTACACTCCATACATATATATGGGGAGGTACTAGCTCCAACTCGGTTTTACAGTGAAAACTGCAGGAACTTCAAACTGGCACTAGGAAACAGACTGAGAACCAGAGTAAAAAGTTCTCCTGCAACCCGTTCCCTTTGTGCTAGATGAACGAACGTCTCTCCACATGCTCAGTTCTGAGAGATAAGTGTGTGTGAAAGCCGCACTTCACCTAGCATGTTGGGAACACAAAGGTTCTTTTCCCTTGCAAACTCCACTCCATATATATATAGGGGAGGTACTAGCTCCAACTCTATTTTACAGTGAAAACGGCAGTAACTTCAAACCTGCACTAGGAAACAGACTGAGAAACCAGAGTAAAATTTTCTCCTGCAACTCTTTCCCTTTGTGCTAGATGAACGAACGTCTATCCACATGCTCAGATTCTGAGAGATAAGTGTGTGTGAAAGCCGTCCTTCACCAAGCTTGTTGGGAACACAAAGTTTCTTTTCAGTTGCAAACTCCACTCCACATATATATATGGGGTGGAACTAGCCCCAACTATGTTTTTACAGTGAAAACGGCAGGAACTTCAAACCGGCACTAGGAAACAGACTGAGAAACCAGAGTAAAAGTTTCTCCTGCAACTCTTTCCCTTTGTGCTAGATGAACGAACGTCTCTCCACATGCTCAGTTCTGAGAGATAAGTGTGTGTGAAAGCCGTCCTTCACCTAGCTTGTTGGGAACACAAAGTTTCTTTTCACTTGCAAACTCCAATCCCTACATATATATGGGGACGGTACTAGCTCCAACTCTGTTTTACAGTGAAAACTGCAGGAACTTCAAACCGGCACTAGGCAACAGACTGAGAAACCAGAGTAAAAGTTTCTCCTGCAACCCGTTCCCTTTGTGCTAGATGAACGAACGTCTCTCCACATGCTCAGTTCTGAGAGATAAGTGTGTGTGAAAGCCGTCCTTCACCTAGCTTGTGGGAACACAAAGTTTCTCTTTCAGTTGCAAAACTCCACTCCATACATATATAGGGGAGGTACTAGCTCCAACTCGGTTTTACCGTGAAAACTGCAGGAACTTCAAACCGGCACTAGGAAACAGACTGAGAAACCAGAGTAAAAGTTTCTCCTGCAACCCGTTCCCTTGTGCTAGATGAACGAACGTCTCTCCACATGCTCAGTTCTGAGAGATAAGTGTGTGTGAAAGCCGTCCTTCACCTAGCTTGTTGGGAACACAAAGTTTCTTTTCCATTGCAAACTCCACTCCATACATATATATGGGTAGGTACGATCTCCAACTCGCTTTTACAGTGAAAACTGCAGGAACTTCAAACCGGCACTAGGAAACAGACTGAGAAACCAGAGTAAAAGTTTCTCCTGCAACCCGTTCCCTTTGTGCTAGATGAACGAACGTCTCTCCACATGCTCAGTTCTGAGAGATAAGTGTGTGTGAAAGCCGTCCTTCACCTAGCTTGTTGGGAACACAAAGTTTCTTTTCACTTGCAAACTCCACTCCATACATATATATGGGGAGGTACGAGCTCCAACTCGGTTTTACAGTGAAAACTGCAGGAACTTCAAACCTGCACTAGGAAACAGACTGAGAAACCAGAGTAAAAGTTTCTCCTGCAACCCGTTCCCTTTGTGCTAGATGAACGAACGTCTCTCCACATGCTCAGTTCTGAGAGATAAGTGTGTGTGAAAGCCGTCCTTCACCTAGCTTGTTGGGAACACAAAGTTTCTTTTCACTTGCAAACTCCACTCCATACATATATATGGGGGGTCCGAGCTCCAATCGGTTTTATAGTGAAACCTGCAGGAACTTCAAACCGGCACTAGGAAACAGACTGAGAAAATCAGAGTAATATTTCTCCTGCAACCCGTTCCCTTTGTGCTAGATGAACGAACGTCTCTCCACATGCTCAGATTCTGAGAGATAATTGTGTGTGAAAGCCTGTCCTTCACCTAGCTTGTTTGGAACACAAAGTTTCTTTTCAGTTGCAAACTCCACTCCATAAATATATATGGGTAGGTACGAGCTCCAACTCCGTTTTACAGTGAAAACTGCAGGAACTTCAACCCTGCACTAGGAAACAGACTGAGAAACCAGAGAAAAAGTTTCCTCCTGCAACCCGTTCCTTTTTGCTAGATGAACGAACGTCTCTCCACATGCTCAGTTCTGAGAGATAAGTGTGTATGAAAGCCGTCCTTCACCTAGATAGTTGGGAAAACAAAGTTTCTTTTCACTTGCAAACTCCACTCCATACATATATTGGGAGGTACTAGCTCCTAACTCGGTTTTACAGTGAAAACTGCAGGAAATTCAAACCGGCACTAGGAAACAGACTGAGAATCCAGAGTAAAAGTTTCTCCTGCAAACCGTTCCCTTTTTGCTAGATGAACGAACGTCTCTCCACATGCTCAGTTATGAGAGATAAGTGTGTGTGAAAGCCGTCCTTCACCTAGCTTGTTGGGAACACAAAGTTTCTTTTCAGTTGCAAACTCCATTCCATACATATATATAAGGGGAGGTACAAGCTCCAATCTCGGTTTTACAGTGAAAACTGCAGGAATTTCAAACCGGCACTAGGAAACAGACTGAGAATCCAGAGTAAAAGTTTCTCCTGCAACCCGTTCCCTTTGTGCTAGATGAACGAAAGTCTCTCCACATGCTCAGTTCTCAGAGATAAGTGTGTGTGAAAGCCGTCCTTCACCTAGCTTGTTGGGAACACAACGTTTCTATTCACTTGCAAACTCCACTCCATACATATATATGGGGAGGTACTAGCTCCAACTCGGTTTTACAGTGAAAACTGCAGGAACTTCAAACCGGCACTAGGAAACAGACTGAGAAACCAGAGTAAAAGTTTCTCCTGCAACCCGTTCCCTTTGTGCTAGATGAACGAACGTCTCTCCACATGCTCAGTTCTGAGAGATAAGTGTGTGTGTAAAGCCGTCCTTCACCTAGCTTGTTGGGAACACAAAGTTTCTTTTCACTTGCAAACTCCACTCCATACATATATATGGGGAGGTACTAGCTCCAACTCGGTTTTACAGTGAAAACTGCAGGAACTTCAAACCGGCACTAGGAAACAGACTGTGAAATCCAGAGTAAAAGTTTCTCCTGCAACCCTTTCCCTTTGTGCTAGATGAACGAACGTCTCTCCACATGCTCAGTTCTGAGAGATAAGTGTGTGTGAAAGCCGTCCTTCACCTAGCTTGTTGGGAACACAAAGTTTCTTTTCAGTTGCCAATCCAACTCCATACATATATATTGGGGAGGTACGAGCTCCAACTCAGTTTTACAGTAAAACTGCATGGAATCTTCAACCGGCACTAGGAAACAGACTGAGAAACCAGAGTAAAAGTTTCTCTGCAACCCGTTCCCATTGTGCTAGATGAACGAACGTCTCTCCACATGCTCAGTTCTGAGAGATAATGTGTGTGTGAAAGCCGTATTTCAAGTAGCTTGTTTGGAATACAAAGTTTCTTTTCACTTGCCAACTCCACTCCATACATTTATAAGGAGAGGTACGTGCAACAAATCTGTTTACAGTGAAAATGGCAGGAAATTCAAACCGGCACTATTAAAAAGACTGGGATACCAGAGTATAAGTTTCTACTTGTACCCGTTCCCTTTTTTGCTAGATGAACGAACGTCTCTCCACATGCTCAGTTCTGAGAGGTAAGTGTGTGTGAAAGCCTTCCTTCACCAAGCTTGGTGGGAACACAAAGTTTCTTTTCACTTGCAAACTCCACTCCATACATATATATGGGGGGTCCGAGCTCCAACTCGGTTTTATAGTGAAACCTGCAGGAACTTCAAACCGGCACTAGGAAACAGACTGAAAAATCAGAGTAATATTTCTCCTGCAAACCGGTTCCCTTTGTGCTAGATGAACGAACGTCTCTCCACATGTTCAGATTCTGAGAGATAATTGTGTGTGAATGCTGTCCTTCACCTAGCTTGTTTGGGAACACAAAGTTTCTTTTCAGTTGCAAACTCCACTCCATAAATATGTATGGGTAGGTACGAGCTCCAACTCCGTTTTACAGTGAAAACTGCAGGAACTTCAACCCTGCACTAGGAAAACAGACTGAGAAACCAGAGAAAAAGTTTCACCTGCAACCCGTTCCTTTTTGCTAGATGAACGAACGTCTCTCCACATGCTCAGTTCTGAGAGAAAAGTGTGTATGAAAGCCGTCCTTCACATAGATAGTTGGGAAAACAAAGTTTCTTTTCACTTGCAAACTCCACTCCATACATATATTGGTAGGTACGAGCTCTAACTCGGTTTTACAGTGAAAACTGCAGGAAATTCAAACCGGCACTAGGAAACAGACTGAGAATCCAGAGTAAAAGTTTCTCCTGCAAACCGTTCCCTTTTTGCTAGATGAACGAACGTCTCTCCACATGTTCAGTTATGAGAGATAAGTGTGTGTGAAAGCCGTCCTTCACCTAGCTTGTTGGGAACACAAAGTTTCTTTTCAGTGGCAAACTCCACTCAAGATATATATAAGGGGAGGTACAAGCTCCATCTCGGTTTTACAGTGAAAACTGCAGGAATTTCAAACCGGCACTAGGAAACAGACTGAGAATCCAGAGTAAAAGTTTCTCCTGAAACCCGTTCCCTTTGTGCTAAATGAAAGAAAGTCTCTCCACATGCTCAGTTCTGAAAGATAAGTGTGTGTGAAAGCCGTCCTTCACCTAGATTGTTGGAACACAACGTTTCTATTCACTTGCAAACTCCACTCCCTACATATATATGGGGAGGTTCTAGCTCCAAATCGGTTTTACAGTGAAAACTGCAGGAACTTCAAACCGGCACTAGGAAACAGACTGAAAAACCAGAGTAAATGTTTCTCCTGCAACCCGTTCCCTTTGTGCTAGATGAACGAACGTCTCTCCACATGCTCAGTTCTGAGAGATAAGTGTGTGTGAAAGCCGTCCTTCACCTAGCTTGTTGGAAACACAAAGTTTCTTTTCACTTGCAAACTCCACTCCATACATATATATGGGGAGGTACTAGCTTCCAACTCTGTTGTACAGTGAAAACTGCAGGAACGTTCAAACCGGCACTAGGAAACAGACTGTGAATTCAGAGTAAAAGTTTCTCCTGCAACCCGTTCCCTTTGTGATAGATGAACGAACGTCTCTCCACATGCTCAGTTCTGAGAGATAAGTGTGTGTGAAAGCCGTCCTTCACCTAGCTTGTTGGGAACACAAAGTTTCTTTTCACTTCGCCAATTCCACTCCATACATATATATGGGGGAGTACAAGCTTCCAACTCACTCAGTGCTTTACAGTAAAACTGCTGGACACTCTTCAAACCGGCACTAGGAAACACACTGAGCAAACAGAGTAAAGTTTCTCCTGCAACCTCGTTCACATTGTGCTAGATGAACGAACTATCTCTTCCTCTCCACATGCTCAGTCTGAGAGATATGTTGGTGTGGAAAGCCGTACTTTCAAGTAGCTTGTTTGAATACAAAGTTTTCTTTTCATCACTTGCCATTCCCCAATTCCACTCCATACATTTATAAGGAGAGGGACGTGCAAACAAATCTGTTTTACAGTGAAAACTGCAGGAAATTCAAACCGGCACTATTAAAAGACTGGGATACCAGAGTAAATAGTTTGACTTGCTACCCGTTCCCTTTGTGCTAGATGAACGAACGTCTCTCCACATGCTCAGTTCTGAGAGGATAAGTGTGTGTGAAAGCCTTCCTTCACCTAGCTTGTTGGGAACACAAAGTTTCTTTTCACTTGCAAACTCCACTCCATACATATATATGGGGAGGTACTAGCTCCAACTCGGTTTTACAGTGAAAACTGCCAGAACTTCAAACCGGCACTAGGGAAACAGACTGAGAAACCAGAGAATATGTTTCTCCTGCAACCCGTTCCCTTTGTGCTAGATGAACGAACGTCTCTCCACATGCTAGGTTCTGAGAGATAAGTGTGTGTGAAAGCCGTCTTCACCTAGCTTGTTGGGAACACAAAGTTTCTTTCAGTTGCAAACTCCACTCCATACATATATATAGGGAGGTACGAGCTCCAATCTCGGTTTTACAGTGAAAACTGCAGGAACTTCAAACCGGCACTAGGAAACAGACTGAGAAACCAGAGTAAATAGTTTCTCCTGCAAACCCGTTCCCTTTGTGCTAGATGAACGAACGTCTCTCCACATGCTCAGTTCTGAGAGATAAGTGTGTGTGAAAGCCGTCCTTCAACTAGCTTGTTTGGAACACAAGTTTCTTTTCACTTGCAAACTCCACTCCGTACATTTATATGGAGAGGTACGTGCAACAAATCTGTTTTACAGTGAAAACGGTAGGAAATTCAAACCGGCACTATTAAACAGACTGGGATACCAGAGTATAAGTTTGACTTGCTACCCGTTCCCTTTTTGCTAGATGAAAGAACGTCTCTCCACATGCTCAGTTCTGAGAGATAAGTGTGTGTGAAAGCCTTCCTTCACCAAGCTTGTTGGGAACACAAAGTTTCTTTTCAATTGCAAACTCCACTCCATACATATATATGGGGAGGTACGAGGTCCAACTCGGGTTTACAGTGAAAACTGCAGGAACTTCAAACCGGCACTAGGAAACAGACTGAGAAACCAGAGAAGAAATTTCCCCTGCAAAAACTTTCCTTTGTGCTAGATGAACGAAAGTCTCTCCACATGCTCAGTTCTTACAGATATTTGTGTGTTAAAGCCGTCTTTCAAATAGCTTGTTGGGAACACAAAGTTCCTTTTCAGTTGCAAACTCCACTCCATAGATATATATCGGGAGGTACGAGCTCCAACTCGGTTTTACAGTGAAAACTGCAGTAACTTCAAACCGGCACTAGGAAAAAGACTGAGAAACCAGAGTAAAAGATTAACTTTCAAACCGTTCCCTTTTTGCTAGATGAACGAACGTCTCTCCACTTGCTCAGTTCTGAGAGATAAGTGTGTGTGAAAGCCGTCCTTCACATAGCTTGTTGGGAACACAAAGTTTCTTTTCAATGGCAAACTCCACTCCATACATATATATGGGGAGGTACGAGCACCAATTCGTTTTTACAGTGAAAACTGCAGGAACTTCAAACCTTCACTAGGAAACAGACTGAGATAGCAGAGTAAAATTTCCTCCTGCAACCCGTTCCAATTGTGCTAGATGAACGAACGTCTCTCCACATGCTCATTTCTGAGAGATAAGTGGGTGTGAAAGCCGTCCTACACATATCTTGTTGGGAACACAAAGTTTCTTTCACTTGCAAACTACACTCCGTACATATATATGGGGAGGTACTAGCCTCCAACTCGGTTTTACAGTGAAAACTGCAGGGAAACTTCAAACCGGCACTAGGGAAACAGACTGAGAACCAGAGTAAAAGTTTCTCCTGCAACCGTTCCCTTTGTGCTAGATGAACGAACGTCTCTCACATGCTCAGTTCTGAGAGATAAGTGTGTGTGAAAGCCGTCCTTCACCTTAGCTTGTTGGGAACACAAGTTCTTTTCAATTGCAACTCCACTCCATAATATATGGGGAGGGTACGAGATCCAACTCGTTTTTACAGTGAAACTGCAGGAACTTCAAACTGGCACTAGGAAACAGACCTGAGAAACCAGAGAATAAAAGTTTCTCCTGCAACCCGTTCCCTTTGTGCTAGATGAACGAAAGTCTCTCCACATGCTCAGTTCTGAGAGATTAAGTGTGTGTTGAAAGCCGTCCTTCAAATAGCTTGTTGGGAACACAAAGTTCTTTTTCAGTTGCAAACTCCACTCCATACATTATATATGGGGAGGTACTAGCTCCAACTCGGTTTTACAGTGAAAACTGCAGGAACTTCAAACCGGCACTAGGAAAAAGGACTGAGAAACCAGAGTAAAAGTTTCTCCCTGCAACCCGTTCCCTTTGTGCTAGATGAACGAACGTCTCTCCACATGCTCAGTTCTGAGAGATAAGTGTGTGTGAAAGCCGTCCTTCACCTAGCTTGTTGGGAACACAAAGTTTCTTTTCAGTTGCAAACTCCACTCCATACATATATATGGGGAGGTACTAGCTCCAACTCGGTTTTACAGTGAAAACTGCAGGAACTTCAAACCGGCACTAGGAAACAGACTGAGAAACCAGAGTAAAAGTTTCTCCTGCAACCCGTTCCCTTTGTGCTAGATGAACGAACGTCTCTCCACATGCTCAGTTCTGAGAGATAAGTGTGTGTGAAAGCCGTCCTTTCACCTAGCTTGTTGGGAACACAAAGTTTCTTTTCCCATTGCAAACTCCACTCCATACATATATATGGGGAGGTACGAGCTCCAAGTCGCTTTTACAGTGAAAACTGCTGTAACTTCAAACCGGCACTAGGAAACAGACTGAGAAACCAGAGTAAAAGTTTCTCCTGCAACCCGTTCCCTTTGTGCTAATGAAAGAAAGTCTCTCCACATGCTCAGTTCTCAGAGATAAGTGTGTGTGAAAGCAGTCCTTCACATAGATTGTTGGGAACACAAAGTTTCTTTTCACTTGCAAACTCCACTTCCATACATATATATGGGGAGGTTCTAGGCTCCAACACGGTTTTACAGTGAAAACTGCAGGAACTTCAAACCGGCACTAGGCAACAGACTGAGAAACCAGAGTAACAGTTTCTCCTGCAACCGTTCCCTTTGTGCTAGCATGAACGAACGTCTCTCCACATGCTCAGTTCTGAGAGATAAGTGTTTGTGAAAGCCGTCCTTCACCTAGCTTGTTGGGAACACAAAGTTTCTTTTCCCTTGCAAACTCCAATCCATACATATATAAGGGGAGGTACGAGCTCCAACTCGTTTTTACAGTGAAAACGGCAGGAATCTTCAAACCTGCACTAGGAAACACACTGAGAATCCATAGTAAAATTTTCTCCTGCAACCCTTTCCCTTTGTGCTAGATGAACGAACGTCTATCCACATGCTCAGTTCTGAGAGATAAGTGTGTGTGAAAGCCGTCCTTCACCTAGCTTGTTGGGAACACAAAGTTTCTTTTCACTTGCAAACTCCACTCCATACATATTTATGGGGGGTCCGAGCTCCAAATCGGTTTTATAGTGAAAACTGCAGGAACTTCAAACCGGCACTAGGAAACAGACTGAAAAATCAGAGTAATATTTCTCCTGCAAACCGTTCCCTTTGTGCTAGATGAACGAAAGTCTCTCCACATGTTCAGATCTGAGAGATAATTGTGTGTGAAAGCTGTACTTCACCTAGCTTGTTTGGAACACAAAGTTTCTTTTCAGTAGCAAACTCCACTCCATACATATATATGGGTAGGTACGAGCTCCAACTCCGTATAACAGTGAAAACTGCAGGAACTTCAACCTGCACTAGGAAACAGACTGAGAAACCAGAATAAAAGTTTCCCCTGCAACCCGTTCCTTTTGTGCTAGATGAACGAACGTCTCTCCACATGCTCAGTTCTGAGAGAAAGTGTGTATGAAAGCCGTCCTTCACATAGATAGTTGGGAAAACAAAGTTTCTTTTCACTTGCAAACTCCAATCCATACATATATTGGGAGGTACGAGCTCTAACTCGGTTTTACAGTGAAAACTGCAGGAAATTCAAACCGGCACTAGGAAACAGACTGAGAATCCAGAGTAAAAGTTTCTCCTGCAAACCGTTCCCTTTTTGCTAGATGAACGAACGTCTCTCCACATGGTCAGTTCTGAGAGATAAGTGTGTGTGAAAGCCGTCCTTCACCTAGCTTGTTGGGAACACAAAGTTTCTTTTCAGTGGCAATCTCCACTCAAGATATATATAAGGGGAGGTACAAGCTCCATCTCGGTTTTACAGTGAAAACTGCATTAATTTCAAACCGGCACTAGGAAACAGACTGAGAAACCAGAGTAAAAGTTTCTCCTGAAACCCGTTCCCTTTGTGCTAAATGAAAGAAAGTCTCTCCACATGCTCAGTTCTCAAAGATAAGTGTGTGTGAAAGCCGTCCTTCACCTAGATTGTTGGGAACACAACGTTTCTATTCACTTGCAAACTCCACACCCTACATATATATGGGGAGGTTCTAGCTCCAAATCTGTTTTACAGTGAAAACGGCAGGAACTTCAAACCGGCACTAGGCAACAGACTGAAAAACCAGAGTAAATGTTTCTCCTGCAACCCGTTCCCTTTGTGCTAGATGAACGAACGTCTCTCCACATGCTCAGTTCTGAGAGATAAGTGTGTGTGTAAGCCGTCCTTCACCTTGCTTGTTGGAAACACAAAGTTTCTTTTCACTTGCAAACTCCACTCCATACATATATATGGGGAGGTATGAGCTCCAACTCTGTTGTACAGTGAAAACTGCAGGAACTTTCAAACCGGCACTAGGAAACAGACTGTGAATACCAGAGTAAAATTTCTCCTGCAACCCTTTCCCTTTGTGCTAGATGAACGAAAGTCTCTCCACATGCTCAGTTCTGAGAGATAAGTGTGTGTGAAAGCCGTCCTTCACCTAGCTTGTTGGGAACACAAAGTTTCTTTTCACTTGCCAATTCCACTCCATACATATATATGGGGAGGTACGAGCTCCAACTCAGTTTTACAGTAAAAACTGCTGGATCTTCAAACCGGCACTAGGAAACAGACTGAGAAACAGAGTAAAAGTTTCTCCTGCAACCCGTTCACATTTGTGCTAGATGAACGAACGTCTCTCCACATGCTCAGTTCTGAGAGATAAGTGTGTGTGAAAGCCTTCCTTCACCTAGCTTGTTTGGAACACAAAGTTTCTTTTCACTTGCAAACTTCCACTCCATACATATATATGGGGAGGTACGAGCTCCAACTCGGTTTTACAGTGAAAACTGCAGAACTTCAAACCGGCACTAGGAAACAGACTGAGAAACCAGAGTAAAAGTTTCTCCTGCAACCCGTTCCCTTGTGCTAGATGAACGAACGTCTCTCCACATGCTCAGTTCTGAGAGATAAGTGTGGTGTGAAAGCCGTCCTTCACCTAGCTTGTTGGGAACACAAAGTTTCTTTTCACTTTGCAAACTCCACTCCATACATATATATGGGAGGTACTAGCTCCATCTCGGTTTTACAGTGAAAACTGCAGGAACTTCAAACCGCACTAGGAAACAGACTGATAAACCAGAGTAAAAGTTTCTCCTGCAAACCCGTTCCCTTTGTGCTAGATGAACGAACGTCTCTCCACATGCTCAGTTCTGAGAGATAATGTGTGTGTGAAGCCGTCTTCACCTAGCTTGTTGGGAACTACAAAGTTTCTTTTCACTTGCAACTTCCACTCCATACATATATATGGAGAGGTACGTAGCACCAACTCGGTTTTACAGTGAAAACTGCAGGAACTTCAAACCGGCACTATGAAACAGACTGGAGAACCAGAGTAATAAGTTTGCTCCTGCAACCCGTTCCCTTTGTGCTAGATGAACGAACGTCTCTCCACATGCTCAGTTCTGAGAGGATAAGTGTGTGTGAAAGCCTTCCTTCACCTAGCTTGTTGGGAACACAAAGTTTCTTTTCACTTGCAAACTCCACTCCAGTACATATATATGGGGAGGTACTAGCTCCAACTCTGTTTTACAGTGAAAACTGCATGGAACTTCAAACCGGCACTAGGAAACAGACTGAGAAACCAGAGTAAAAGATTTCTCCTGCAACCGTTCCCTTTGTGCTAGATGAACGAACGTCTCTCCACATGCTCAGTTCTGAGAGATAAGTGTGTGTGAAAGCCGTCCTTCAACTAGCTTGTTGGGAACACAAAGTTCCTTTTCATTGCAAACTCCACTCCATACATATATATGGGGAGGTACGAGGCTCCAACTCGGTTTTACAGTGAAAACTGCAGGAACTTCAAACCGGCACTAGGAAACAGACTGAGAAACCAGAGTAAAAGTTTCTCCTGCAACCCGTTCCCTTTGTGCTAGATGAACGAACGTCTCTCCACATGCTCAGTTCTGAGAGATAAGTGTGTGTGAAAGCCGTCCTTCACCTAGCTTGTTGGGAACACAAAGTTTCTTTTCAGCTTGCAAACTCCACTCCATACATATATATGGGGATGGTACTAGCTCCAACTCGGTTTTACAGTGAAAACTGCAGGAACTTCAAACCGGCACTAGGAAACAGACTGAGAAACCAGAGTAAAAGTTTCTCCTGCAACCCGTTCCCTTTGTGCTAGATGAACGAACGTCTCTCCACATGCTCAGTTCTGAGAGATAAGTGTGTGTGAAAGCCGTCCTTCACCTAGCTTGTTGGGAACACAAAGTTTCTTTTCACTTGCAAACTCCACTCCATACATATATATGGGGAGGTACTAGCTCCAACTCGGTTTTACAGTGAAAACTGCAGGAACTTCCAACCGGCACTAGGAAACAGACTGAGAAACCAGAGTAAATGTTTCTCCTGCAACCCGTTCCATTTGTGCTAGATGAACGAACGTCTCTCCACATGCTCAGATTCTGAGAGATAAGTGTGTGTGAAAGCCGTCCTTCACATAGTTTGTGGGAACCCAAATTTTCTTTTCACTTGCAAACTCCATTCCATACATATATATGGGGAGTTACGAGCTCCAACTCGGTTTTACAGTGAAAACAGCTGGAATTTCAAACCGGCACTAGGAAACAGACTGAGAAACCATAGTAATAGTTTCTCCTGCAACCCGTTCCATTTGTGCTAGATGAACGAATGTCTCTCCACATGCTCAGTTCTGAGATATAAGTGTGTGAGTAAGCCGTCCTTCACCTAGCTTGTTGGGAACACAAAGTTTCTTTTCAGTTGCAAACTCAATTCCATACATATATATGGGGAGGTACGAGCTCCAACTCGGTTTTACAGTGAAAACTGCCAGAACTTCAAACCGGCACTGGGAAACAGACTGAGAAACCAGAGAATATGTTTCTCCTGCAACCCGTTCCCTTGTTCTAGATGAACGAACGTCTCTCCACATGCTAGGTTCTGAGAGATAAGTGTGTGTGAAAGCCGTCTTTCAACTAGCTTGTTGGGAACACAAAGTTTCTTTTCAGTTGCAAACTCCACTCCATACATATATATAGGGAGGTACGAGCTCCATCTCGGCTTTACAGTGAAAATTGCAGGAACTTCAAACCGGCACAAGGAAACAGACTGATAAACCAGAGTAACAGTTTCTCCTGCAAACCGTTCCCTTTGTGCTAGATGAACGAACGTCTCTCCACATGCTCAGTTCTGAGAGATATGTGTGTGTGAAAGCCGTATTTCAAGTAGCTTGTTTGGAATACAAAGTTTCTTTTCACTTGCCAATTCCACTCCATACATTTATATGGAGAGGTACGTGCAACAAATCTGTTTTACAGTGAAAACGGCAGGAAATTCAAACCGGCACTATTAAACAGACTGGGATACCAGAGTATAAGTTTGACTTGCTACCCGTTCCCTTTTTGCTAGATGAACGAACGTCTCTCCACATGCTCAGTTCTGAGAGATAAGTGTGTGTGAAAGCCTTCCTTCACCAAGCTTGTTGGGAACACAAAGTTTCTTTTCAATTGCAAACTCCACTCCATACATATATATGGGGAGGTACGAGGTCCAACTCGGGTTTACAGTGAAAACTGCAGGAACTTCAAACCGGCACTAGTAAACAGACTGAGAAACCAGAGAAAAAATTTCATCTGCAACCCGTTTCCTTTGTGCTAGATGAACGAAAGTCTCTCCACATGCTCAGTTCTTACAGATATTTGTGTGTTAAAGCCGTCTTTCATATAGCTTGTTGGGAACACAAAGTTCCTTTTCAGTTGCAAACTCCACTCCATAGATATATATGGGGAGGTACGAGCTCCAACTCGGTTTTACAGTGAAAACTGCAGTAACTTCAAACCGGCACTAGGAAAAAGACTGAGAAACCAGAGTAAAGATTACTCTTCAAACCGTTCCCTTTGTGCTAGATGAACGAACGTCTCTCCACATGCTCAGTTCTGAGAGATAAGTGTGTGTGAAAGCCGTCCTTCACCTAGCTTGTTGGGAACACAAAGTTTCTTTTCAATGGCAAACTCCACTCCATACATATATATGGGGAGGTACGAGCTCCAATTCGGTTTTACAGTAGAAAACTGCAGGAACTTCAAACCTTCACTAGGAAACAGACTGAGATACCAGAGTAAAAGTTTCTCCTGCAACCCGTTCCATTTGTGCTAGATGAACGAACGTCTCTCCACATGCTCAGTTCTGAGAGATAAGTGTGTGTGAAAGCCGTCCTTACACATAGCTTGTTGGGAACACAAAGTTTCTTTTCACTTGCAAACTCCACTCCATACATATATATGGGGAGGTACTATCTCCAACTTCGGTTTTACAGTGAAAACTGCATGGAACTTCAAACCGGCACTAGGAAACAGACTGAGATACCAGAGTAAAAGATTCTCCTGCAATCCTGTTCCCTTTGTGCTAGATGAACGAATGTCTCTCCACATGCTCAGTTCTGAGAGATAATTGTGTGTGAAAGCCGTCCTTCAGCTAGCTTGTTGGGAACACAAAGTTTCCTTTTCAATTGCAAACTACACTCCATACATATATATGGGGAGGTACGAGGTCCAACTCGGTTTTACAGTGAAAACTGCAGGAACTTCAAACCGGCACTAGGAAACAGACAGAGAAACCAGAGTAAAAAGTTTCTCCTGCAACCCGTTTCCCTTTGTGCTAGATGAACGAAAGTCTCTCCACATGCTCAGTTCTTAGAGATATTGTGTGTTAAAGCCGTCCTTCACCTAGCTTGTTGGGAACACAAAGATTCTTTTCAGTTGCAAACTCCACTCCATACATATATATGGGTAGGTACGAGCTCCAACTCGGTTTTACAGTGAAAACTGCAGTAACTTCAAACCGGCACTAGGAAAAAGTTCTGAGAAACCAGAGTAAAAGTTTCTCCTGCAACCCGTTCCCTTTGTGCTAGATGAACGAACGTCTCTCCACATGCTCAGTTCTGAGAGATAAGTGTGTGTGAAAGCCGTCCTTCACCTAGCTTGTTGGGAACACAAAGTTTCTTTCACTTGCAAACTCCACTCCATACATATATATGGGGAGGTACTAGCTCCAACTCGATTTTACAGTGAAAACTGCAGGAACTTCAAACCGGCACTAGGAAACAGACTGAGAAACCAGAGTAAAAGTTTCTCCTGCAACCCGTTCCCTTTGTGCTAGATGAACGAACGTCTCTCCACATGCTCATTTCTGAGAGATAATGTGTGTGTGAAAGCCGTCCTTCACCTAGCTTGTTGGGAACACAAAGTTTCTTTTCAGTTGCAAACTCCACTCCATACATATATATGGGGAGGTACTAGCTCCAACTCGGTTTTACAGTGAAAACTGCATGGAACATTCAAACCGGCACTAGGAAACAGACTGAGAAACCAGAGTAAATGTTTCTCCTGCAACCCTTTCCATTTGTGCTAGATGAACGAACGTCTCTCCACATGCTCAGATCTGAAGGAAACTGTGTGTGAAAGCCTTCCTTCACATAGTCTTTGTGGGAACCCAAATTTTCTTTTCACTTGCAAACTCCATTCCATACATATATATGGGGAGTTACGAGCTCCAACTCGGTTTTACAGTGAAAACAGCTGGAATTTCAAACCGGCACTAGGAAACAGACTGAGAAACCATAGTAATAGTTTCTCCTGCAACCCGTTCCATTTGTGCTAGATGAACGAATGTCTCTCCACATGCTCAGTTCTGAGATATAAGTGTGTGAGTAAGCCGTCCTTCACCTAGCTTGTTGGGAACACAAAGTTTCTTTTCAGTTGCAAACTCCACTCCATTCATATATATGGGGAGGTACGAGCTCCAACTCGGTTTTACAGTGAAAACTGCAGGAACTTCAAACCGGCACTAGGAAACAGACTGAGAAACCAGAGTAATAGTTTCTCCTGCAACCCGTTCCCTTGTGCTAGATGAACGAACGTCTCTCCACATGCTCAGGTTCTGAGAGATAAGTGTGTGTGAAAGCCGTCCTTCACCTAGCTTGTTGGGAACACAAAGTTTCTTTTCAGTTGCAAACTCCACTCCATACATATATATGGGGAGGTACGAGCTCCAACTCGGTTTTACAGTGAAAACTGCAGGAACTTCAAACCGGCACTAGGAAACAGACTGAGAAACCAGAGTAACAGTTTCTCCTGCAACCCGTTCCCTTTGTGCTAGATGAACGAACGTCTCTCCACATGCTCAGTTCTGAGAGATAAGTGTGTGTGAAAGCCGTCCTTCACCTAGCTTGTTGGGAACACAAAGTTTCTTTTCACTTGCAAACTCCACTCCATACATATATATGGGGAGGTACTAGCTCCAACTCGGTTTTACAGTGAAAACTGCAGGAAATTCAAACCGGCACTAGGAAACAGACTGAGAACCAGAGTAAAAGTTTGACTCTGCTAACCCGTTCCCTTTGTGCTAGATGAACGAACGTCTCTCCACATGCTCAGTTCTGAGAGATAAGTGTGTGTGAAAGCCGTCCTTCACCAAAGCTTGTTGGGAACACAAAGTTTCTTTTCAATTGCAAACTCCACTCCATACATATATATGGGGAGGTACGAGGTCCAACTCGGGTTTACAGTGAAAACTGCAGGAACTTCAAACCGGCACTAGGAAACAGACTGAGAAACCAGAGAAAAAGTTTCCCCTGCAACCCGTTTCCTTTGTGCTAGATGAACGAAAGTCTCTCCACATGCTCAGTTCTTACAGATATTTGTGTGTTAAAGCCGTCTTTCAAATAGCTTGTTGGGAACACAAAGTTTGTTTTCAGTTGCAAATTACACTCCATACACATATATGGGAGGGACGAGCTCCAACTCGATTTTACTGTGAAAACAGCTGGAACTTCAAACCGGCACTAGGAAACAGACTGAGAAACCAGAGAAAATGTTTCTCCTGCAACCCGTTCCATTTGTGCTAGATGAACGAACGTCTCTCCACATGCTATGTTCTGTGAGATAAGTGGGTATGAAAGCCGTCCTTCACCTAGCTTGTTGGGAACACAAAGTTTCTTTTCAGTTGCAAACTCACTCCATACATATATATCGGGAGGTACGAACTCCAACTCGGTTTTACAGTGAAATCTGCAGGAACTTCAAACCGGCACTAGGAAAAACATGAGAAACCAGAGTAAATGTTTCTACTGCTACCCGTTCCCTTTGTGCTAGATGAACGAACGTCTCTCCACATGCTCAGTTCTGAGAGATAATGTGTGTGAAAGCCGTCCTTCACCTAGCTTGTTTGGAACACAAAGTTTCTTTTCAGTTGCAAACTCCACTCCATACATATATATGGGTAGGTACGAGCTCCAAATCGATTTTAGAGTAAAAAAGGCAGGAACTTCAAACCGGCACTAGGAAACAGACTGAGATACCAGAGTAAAAGTTTGTCTTGCAACCCGTTCCCTTTGTGCTAGATGAACGAACGTCTCTCCACATGCTAGGTTCTGAGAGATAAGTTTGTGTGAAAGCCGTCCTTCAACTAGCTTGTTGGAAACACAAAGATTCTTTTAAGTTGCAATCTCCACTCCATACATATATATGGGGAGGTACGAGCTCCAACTCGGTTTTACAGTGAAAACTGCAGGAACTTCAAACCGGCACTAGGAAACAGACTGAGAAACCATAGTAATATTTTCTCCTGCAACCCGTTTCCTTTGTGCTAGATGACCGAACGGCTCACCACATGCTCAGTTCTGAGAGAAAAGTGTGTTTGGAAGCCGTCCTTCACCTAGATATTTGGAACACAAAGTTTCTTTTCACATACAAACTCCAATCCATACATATATATGGGGATGTAAGAGCTCCAAATCGGTTTTACAGTGAAACTGCAGGAAATTCAAACCGGCACTAGGAAACATTCTGAGAAACCAGAATATTAGTTTCCACTGCAACCCGTTCCCTTTGTGCTTGATGAACGAATATCTCTCCACATGCTCAGTTCTGAGAAATAAGTGTGTGTGAAAGCCGTCCTTCACCTAGCTTGTTGGGAACACAAAGTTTCTTTCACTTGCAAATTCCACTGCATACATATATATGGGGAGATACGAGATCCAACTCGGTTTTACAGTGAAAACTGCAGGAACTTCAAACCGGCACTAGGAATCAGAATAAGAATCCAGAGTAAAATTTCTCCTGCGAACCTTTCCCTTTGTGCTAGATGAACGAAAGTCTCTCCACATGCTCAGTTCTGAGAGATAAGTGGGTGTGAATGCTGTCCTTAACCTAGCATGCTGGGAACACAAAGTTTCTTTTCAGTTGCAAACTACACTCCATACATATATATGTTGATGTTCGAGCTCCAACTCGGTTTTACATTGAAAACTGCAGGAACTTCAAACCGGCACTAGGAAACAGACTGAGCAAGCAGATTAATAGTTTCTCCTGCAACCCGCTCCCTTTGTGCAAGATGAGCGAACGTCTCTCCACATGCTCAGTTCTGAGAGAAAAGTGTGAGTGAAAGCCGTCCTTCACCTAGCTTTTTGGGAACACAAATTTTCTTTTCAGCTGCAAACTCCAATCCATACATATATATGGGGAGGTACGAGCTCCAAATCTGTTTTACAGTAAAAACGGCATGAACTTCAAACCGGCACTAGGAAACAGAATGAGATACCAGAGTAAAAGTTTGACTTGCAACCCGTTCCCTTTGTGCTAGATGAACGAACGTCTTTCCACATGCTCAGTTCTGAGAGATAAGTGTGTGTGAAAGCCGTCCTTCACCTAGCTTGTTGGGAACAAAAAGATTCTTTTCACTTGCCAACTCCAATCCATACATATATCTGTAGGTAAGAGCTCCAATTCGGTTTTACAGTGAAAACTGCAGGAAATTCAAACCGGCACTAGGAAACAGACTGAGACACCAGAGTAAAAGTTTCTCCTGCAACCCGTTCCATTTGTGCTAGATGAACGAACGTCTCTCCACATGCTAGGTTCTGAGACATAAATGTGTGTGAAAGCCGTCCTTCACCTAGCTTGTTGGGAACACAAAGTTTCTTTTCAGTTGCAAACTCAACTCCATACATATATATGGGGAGGTACGAACTCCAACTCCGTTTTACAGTGAAAACTGCAGGAACTTCAAACCGGCACTAGGAAACACATGAGAAACCAGAGTATAAGTTTCTCCTGCTACCCGTTCCCTTTGTGCTAGATGAACGAACGTCTCTCCACATGCTCAGTTCTGAGAGATAAGTGTGTGTGAAAGCCGTCGTTCACCTAGCTTGTTTGGAACACAAAGTTTCTTTCAGTTACAAACTCCACTCCATACATATATATGGGTAGGTACGAGCCCCAAATCGATTTTAGAGTAAAAAAGGCAGGAACTTCAAACAGGCACTAGGAAACAGACTGAGATACCAGAGTAAAAGTTTGTCTTGCAAACCGTTCTCTTTGTGCTAGATGAACGAACGTCTCTCCACATGCTCAGTTCTGAGAGATAAGTGTGTGTGAAAGCCATCCTTCACCTAGCTTGTTGGGAACACAAAGTTTCTTTTCACTTGCAAACTCCACTCCATACATAAATATGGGGAGGTACGAGATCCAATTCTGTTTACAGGGAAAACTGCAGGAACTTCAAACCAGAACTAGGAAACAGACTGAGCAACCAGAGTAATAATTTCCCCTGCAACCCGTTCCATTTGTGCTAGATGAACGAACGTCTCTCCACATGCTAGGTTCTGAGAGATAAGTCTGTGTGAAAGCCGTCCTTCAACTATCTTGTTGGGAACACAAAGTTTCTTTTAAGTTGCAATCTCCAATCCATACATATATATGGGAAGGTACGAGCTCCAACTCGGTTTTACAGTGAAAACTGCAGGTACTTCAAACCGGCACTAGGAAACAGACTGAGAAACCAAAGTAATAGTTTCTCCTGCAACCCGTTTCCTTTGTGCTAGATGACCGAACGTCTCTCCACATGCTCAGTTCTGTGAGATAAGTGTGTGTGAAAGCCGTCCTTCACCTAGCTTGTTGGGAACACAAAGTTTCTTTTCACTTGCAAACTCCACTCCATACATATATGGGGAGGTACGAGCTCCAACTCTGTTTTAAAGTGAAAACTGCAGGAACTTCAAACCGGCACTAGGAAACAGACTGAGAAACCAGAGTAAAATTTCTCCTGCAACCCGTTCCCTTTGTGCTAGATGAACGAACGTCTCTCCACATGCTCAGTTCTGAGAGATAAGTGTGTGTGAAAGCCGTCCTTCACCTAGCTTGTTGGGAACACAAAGTTTCTTTTCAGTTGCAAACTCCACTCCATACATATATATGGGGAGGTACTAGCTCCAACTCGATTTTACAGTGAAAAACTGCAGGAACTTCAAACCGGCACTAGGAAACAGACTGAGAAACCAGAGTAAAAGTTTCTCCTGCAACCCGTTCCTTTGTGCTAGATGAACGAACGTCTCTCCACATGCTCAGTTCTGAGAGATAAGTGTGTGTGGAAGCCGTACTTCACCTAGCTTGTTGGGAACACAAAGTTTCTTTTCACTTGCAAACTAAACTCCATACATATATATGGGGAGGTACTAGCTCCAACTCTGTTTTACAGTGAAAACTGCAGGAACTTCAAACCGGCACTAGGAAACAGACATGAGAAACCAGAGTAAAATGTTTCTCCTGCAACCCGTTCCCTTTGTGCTAGATGAACGAACGTCTCTCCACATGCTCAGTACTGAGAGATAAGTGTGTGTGAAAGCCGTCCTTCACCTAGCTTGTTTGGAACACAAAGTTTCTTTTCAGTTGCAAACTCCACTCCATACATATATATGGGTAGGTACGAGCTCCAAATCGATTTTAGAGTGAAAAACTGCAGGAACTTCAAACCGGCACTAGGAAACAGACTGAGATACCAGAGTAAAAGTTGTCTCTGCAACCCGTTCCCTTTGTGCTAGATGAACGAACGTCTCTCCACATGCTCAGTTCTGAGAGATAACTAGTGTGTGAAAGCCATCCTTCACCTAGCTTGTTGGGAACACAAAGTTTCTTTTCACTTGCAAACTCCACTCCATACATATATATGGGGAGGTACGAGATCCAATTCTGTTTACAGTGAAAACTGCAGGAACTTCAAACCGGCACTAGGAAACAGACTGAGATACCAGAGTAAAAGTTTCTCCTGCAACCCGTTCCCGTTGTGCTAGATGAACGAACTTCTCTCCACATGCTCAGTTCTGAGAGATAAGTGTGTGTGAAAGCGGTCCCTCACCTAGATTGTTGGGAATACAAAGTTTCTTTTCACTTGCATACTCCAATCCATACATATATATGGGGAGGTACGAGCTCCAAATCGGTTTTACAGTGAAAACTGCAGGAACTTCAAACCGGCACTAGGAAACAGACTGAGAATCCAGAGTAAAAGTTTCTCCTGCAACCCGTTCCATTTGTGCTAGATGAACGAACGTCTCTCCACATGCTAGTTTCTGAGACATAAATGTGTGTGAAAGCCGTACTTCACCTAGCTTGTTGGGAACACAAAGTTTCTTTTCAGTTGCAAACTCAACTCCATACATATATATGGGGAGGTACGAACTCCAACTCCGTTTTACAGTGAAAACTGCAGGAACTTCAAACCGGCACTAGGAAACAACTGAGAAACCAGAGTATAAGTTTCTCCTGCTAACCCGTTCCCTTTGTGCTAGATGAACGAACGTCTCTCCACATGCTCAGTTCTGAGAGATAAGTGTGTGTGAAAGCCGTCCTTCATCTAGCTTGTTGGAACACAAAGTTTCTTTCAGTTACAAACTCCACTCCATACATATATATGGGTAGGTACGAGCCCAAATCGATTTTAGAGTGAAAAAAGGCAGGAACTTCAAACCGGCACTAGGAAACAGACTGAGATACCAGAGTAAAAGTTTGTCTTGCAAACCGTTCTCTTTGTGCTAGATGAACGAACGTCTCTCCACATGCTCAGTTCTGAGAGATAAGTGTGTGTGAAAGCCATCCTTCACCTAGCTTGTTGGGAACACAAAGTTTCTTTTCACTTGCAAACTCCACTCCATACATAAATATGGGGAGGTACGAGATCCAATTCTGTTTACAGGGAAAACTGCAGGAACTTCAAACCTGAACTAGGAAACAGACTGAGCAACCAGAGTAATAATTTCCCCTGCAACCCGTTCCATTTGTGCTAGATGAACGAACGTCTCTCCACATGCTAGGTTCTGAGAGATAAGTCTGTGTGAAAGCCGTCCTTCAACTATCTTGTTGGGAACACAAAGTTTCTTTTAAGTTGCAATCTCCAATCCATACATATATATGGGAAGGTACGAGCTCCAACTCGGTTTTACAGTGAAAACTGCAGGAACTTCAAACCGGCACTAGGAAACAGACTGAGAAACCAGAGTAATAGTTTCTCCTGCAACCCGTTTCCTTTGTGCTAGATGACCGAACGTCTCTCCACATGCTCAGTTCTGTGAGAAAAGTGTGTGTGGAAGCCGTCCTTCACATAGCTTTTTGGAACACAAAGTTTCTTTTCACTTGCAAACTATACTCCATACATATATATGGGGATGTACGAGCTCCAAATCTGTTTTAAAGTGAAAACGGCATGAACTTCAAACCGGCATTAGGAAACACATGAGAAACCAGAGTAAATGTTTCTCCTTCTACCCGTTCCCTTTCTGCTAGATGAACGAACGTCTCTCCACATGTTCAGTTCTGAGAGATATGTGTGTGAAAGCCGTCCTTCACCTAGCTTGTTTGGAACACAAATTTTCTTTTCAGTTGCAAACTCCACTCCATACATATATATGGGTACGTAAGAGCTCCAAATCGATTTTAGAGTAAAAAAGGCAGGAACTTCAAACCGGCACTAGGAAACAGACTGAGATACCAGAGTAAAAGTTTGTCTTGCAACCCGTTCCCTTTGTGCTAGATGAACGAACGTCTCTCCACATGCTCAGTTCTGAGAGATAAGTAAGTGTGAAAGCCATCCTTCACCTAGCTTGTTGGGAACACAAAGTTTCTTTTCACTTGCAAACTCCACTCCATACATATATATGGGGAGTTACGAGATCCAATTCTGTTTACAGTGAAAACTGCAGGAACTTCAAACCGGCACTAGGAAACAGACTGAGATACCAGAGTAAAAGTTTCTCCTGCAACCCGTTCCCGTTGTGCTAGATGAACGAACGTCTCTCCACATGCTCAGTTCTGAGAGATAAGTGTGTGTGAAAGCCGTCCCTCACCTAGATTGTTGGGAATACAAAGTTTCTTTTCACTTGCAAACTCCACTCCATACATATATATGGGGAGGTACGAGCTCCAAATCGGTTTTACAGTGAAAACTGCAGGAACTTCAAACCGGCACTAGGAAACAGACTGAGAAACCAGAGTAAAAGTTTCTCCTGCAACCCTTTCCCTTTGTGCTAGATGAACGAATGTCTCTCCACATGCTCAGTTCTGTGAGATGTGTGTGTAAAAGCCGTCCTTCACCTAGCTTGTTGGGAACACAAAGTTTTTTTTCAGTTGCAAACTCCACTCCATACATATATATGGGGAGGTACGAGCTCCAATTCGGTTTTACAGTGAAAACTGCAGGAAATTCAAACCGGCACTAGGAAACAGAGAGAGAATCCAGAGTAAAAGTTTCTACTGCAAACTGTTCCCTTTGACCTAGATGAACGAACGTCTCTCCACATGCTCAGTTCTGAGAGATAAGTGTGTGTGAAAGCCGAACTTCACCTAGCTTGTTGGGAACACAAACTTTCTTTTCAGTTGCAAACTCCACTCCATATATGTATATGGGGTGGTACGAGCTCCAACTCTGTTTTACAGGGAAAACTGCAGGAACTTCAAACCAGAACTAGGAAACAGACTGAGCAACCAGAGTAATAATTTCCCCTGCAACCCGTTCCATTTGTGCTAGATGAACGAACGTCTCTCCACATGCTAGGTTCTGAGAGATAAGTGTGTGTGAAAGCCGTCCTTCAACTATCTTGTTGGGAACACAAAGTTTCTTTTAAGTTGCAATCTCCAATCCATACATATATATGGGAAGGTACGAGCTCCAACTCGGTTTTACAGTGAAAACTGCAGGTACTTCAAACCGGCACTAGGAAACAGACTGAGAAACCAGAGTAATAGTTTCTCCTGCAACCCGTTTCCTTTGTGCTAGATGACCGAACGTCTCTACACATGCTCAGTTCTGTGAGAAAAGTGTGTGTGGAAGCCGTCCTTCACCTAGCTTTTTGGAACACAAAGTTTCTTTTCACTTGCAAACTATACTCCATTCATATATATGGGGATGTACGAGCTCCAAATCTGTTTTAAAGTGAAAACGGCATGAACTTCAAACCGGCATTAGGAAACACATGAGAAACCAGGGTAAATGTTTCTCCTGCTACCCGTTCCCTTTCTGCTAGATGAACGAACGTCTCTCCACATGTTCAGTTCTGAGAGATAATGTGTGTGAAAGCCGTCCTTCACCTAGCTTGTTTGGAACACAAAGTATCTTTTCAGTTGCAAACTCCACTCCATACATATATATGGGTAGGTACGAGTTCCAAATCGATTTTAGAGTAAAAAAGGCAGGAACTTCAAACCGGCACTAGGAAACAGACTGAGAAACCAGAGTAATAGTTTCTCCTGCAACCCGTTTCCTTTGTGCTAGATGACCGAACGGCTCTCCACATGCTCAGTTCTGAGAGAAAAGTGTGTGTGGAAGCCGTACTTCACCTAGCTTTTGGAACACAAAGTTTCTTTTCACTTGCAAACTATACTCCATACATATATATGGGGATGTACGAGCTCCAAATCTGTTTTAAAGTGAAAACGGCATGAACTTCAAACCGGCACTAGGAAACACATTAGAAACCAGAGAAATTGTTTCTCCTGCTACCCGTTCCCTTTGTGCTAGATGAACGAACGTCTCTCCACATGCTCAGTACTGAGAGATAATGTGTGTGAAAGCCGTCCTTCACCTAGCTTGTTTGGAACACAAAGTTTCTTTTCAGTTGCAAACTCCACTCCATACATATATATGGGTACGTACGAGCTCCAAATCGATTTTAGAGTAAAAAAGGCAGGAACTTCAAACCGGCACTAGGAAACAGACTGAGATACCAGAGTAAAAGTTTGTCTTGCAACCCGTTCCCTTTGTGCTAGATGAACGAACTTCTCTCCACATGCTCAGTTCTGAGAGATAAGTGTGTGTGAAAGCCGTCCCTCACCTAGATTGTTGGGAATACAAAGTTTCTTTTCACTTGCAAACTCCACTCCATACATATATATGGGGACGAACGAGCTCCAAATCGGTTTTACAGTGAAAACTGCAGGAACTTCAAACCGGCACTAGGAAACAGACTGAGAATCCAGAGTAAAAGTTTCTCCTGCAACCCGTTCCATTTGTGCTAGATGAACGAACTTCTCTCCACATGCTAGGTTCTGAGACATAAATGTGTGTGAAAGCCGTCCTTCACCTAGCTTGTTGGGAACACAAAGTTTCTTTTCATTTGCAAACTCAACTCCATACATATATATGGGGAGGTACGAACTCCAACTCCGTTTTACAGTGAAAACTGCAGGAACTTCAAACTGGCACTAGGAAACACATGAGAAACCAGAGTATAAGTTTCTCCTGCTACCCGTTCCCTTTGTGCTAGATGAACGAACGTCTCTCCACATGCTCAGTTCTGAGAGATAAGTGTGTGTGAAAGCCGTCCTTCACCTAGCTTGTTTGGAACACAAAGTTTCTTTCAGTTACAAACTCCACTCCATACATATATATGGGTAGGTACGAGCCCCAAATCGATTTTAGAGTAAAAAAGGCAGGAACTTCAAACCGGCACTAGGAAACAGACTGAGATACCAGAGTAAAAGTTTGTCTTCCAAACCGTTCTCTTTGTGCTAGATGAACGAACGTCTCTCCACATGCTCAGTTCTGAGAGATAAGTGTGTGTGAAAGCCATCCTTCACCTAGCTTGTTGGGAACACAAAGTTTCTTTTCACTTGCAAACTCCACTCCATACATAAATATGGGGAGGTACGAGATCCAATTCTGTTTACAGGGAAAACTGCAGGAACTTCAAACCTGAACTAGGAAACAGACTGAGCAACCTGAGTAATAATTTCCCCTGCAACCCGTTCCATTTGTGCTAGATGAACGAACGTCTCTCCACATGCTAGGTTCTGAGAGATAAGTCTGTGTGAAAGCCGTCCTTCAACTATCTTGTTGGGAACACAAAGTTTCTTTTAAGTTGCAATCTCCAATCCATACATATATATGGGAAGGTACGAGCTCCAACTCGGTTTTACAGTGAAAACTGCAGGAACTTCAAACCGGCACTAGGAAACAGACTGAGAAACCAGAGTAATAGTTTCTCCTGCAACCCGTTTCCTTTGTGCTAGATGACCGAACGTCTCTCCACATGCTCAGTTCTGTGAGAAAGTGTGTGTGGAAGCCGTCCTTCACATAGCTTTTTGGAACACAAAGTTTCTTTTCACTTGCAAACTATACTCCATACATATATATGGGGATGTACGAGCTCCAAATCTGTTTTAAAGTGAAAACGGCATGAACTTCAAACCTGCATTAGGAAACACATGAGAAACCAGAGTAAATGTTTCTCCTTCTACCCGTTCCCTTTCTGCTAGATGAACGAACGTCTCTCCACATGTTCAGTTCTGAGAGATAATGTGTGTGAAAGCCGTCATTCACCTAGCTTGTTTGGAACACAAATTTTCTTTTCAGTTGCAAACTCCACTCCATACATATGTATGGGTACGTACGAGCTCCAAATCGATTTTAGAGTAAAAAAGGCAGGAACTTCAAACCGGCACTAGGAAACAGACTGAGATACCAGAGTAAAAGTTTGTCTTGCAACCCGTTCCATTTGTGCTAGATGAACGACCGTCTCTCCACATGCTCAGTTCTGAGAGATAAGTATGTGTGAAAGCCATCCTTCACCTAGCTTGTTGGGAACACAAAGTTTCTTTTCACTTGCAAACTCCACTCCATACATATATATGGGGAGGTACTAGCTCCAATTCTGTTTACAGTGAAAACTGCAGGAACTTCAAACCGGCACTAGGAAACAGACTGAGAAACCAGAGTAAAAGTTTCTCCTGCAACCCGTTCCCTTTGTGCTAGATGAACGAACGTCTCTCCACATGCTCAGTTCTGAGAGATAAGTGTGTGTGAAAGCCGTCCCTCACCTAGATTGTTGGGAATACAAAGTTTCTTTTCACTTGCAAACTCCACTCCATACATATATATGGGGAGGTACGAGCTCCAAATCGGTTTTACAGTGAAAACTGCAGGAACTTCAAACCGGCACTAGGAAACAGACTGAGAATCCAGAGTAAAAGTTTCTCCTGCAACCCTTTCCCTTTGTGCTAGATGAACGAATGTCTCTCCACATGCTCAGTTCTGTGAGATAGTGTGTGTAAAAGCCGTCCTTCACCTAGCTTGTTGGGAACACAAAGTTTCTTTTCAGTTGCAAACTCCACTCCATACATATATATGGGGAGGTACGAGCTCCAATTCGGTTTTACAGTGAAAACTGCAGGAAATTCAAACCGGCACTAGGAAACAGAGAGAGAATCCAGAGTAAAAGTTTCTACTGCAAACCTGTTCCCTTTGACTAGATGAACGAACGTCTCTCCACATGTTCAGTTCTGAGAGATAAGTGTGTGTGAAAGCCGACCTTCACCTAGCTTGTTGGGAACACAAAGTTTCTTTTCAGTTGCAAAACTCCACTCCATACATGTATATGGGGATTGTACGAGCTCCAACTCTGTTTTACAGGGAAAACTGCAGGAACTTCAAACCGGCACTAGGAAACAGACTGAGAACCAGAGTAATAATTTCTCCTGCAAACCCGTTCCATTTGTGCTAGATGAACGAACGTCTCTCCACATGCTAAGTTTCTGAGAGATAAGTGTGTGTGAAAGCCGTCCTTCATCTAGCTTGTTGGGAACACAAAGTTTCTTTTAAGTTGCAATCTCCAATCCATACATATATATGGGAGGTACTAGCTCCAACTCGGTTTTACAGTGAAAACTGCAGGTACTTCAAACCGGCACTAGGAAACAGACTGAGAAACCAGAGTAATAGTTTCTCCTGCAACCCGTTCCCTTTGTGCTAGATGACCGAACGTCTCTACACATGCTCAGTTCTGTGAGAAAAGTGTGTGTGGAAGCCGTCCTTCACCTAGCTTTTGGGAACACAAAGTTTCTTTTCACTTGCAAACTATACTCCATACATATATATGGGGATGTACGAGCTCCAAATCTGTTTTAAAGTGAAAACGGCATGAACTTCAAACCGGCATAGGAAACACATGAGAAACCAGGGTAAATGTTTCTCCTGCTACCCGTTCCCTTTGCTGCTAGATGAACGAACGTCTCTCCACATGTTCAGTTCTGAGAGATAATGTGTGTGAAAGCCGTCCTTCACCTAGCTTGTTTGGAACACAAAGTATCTTTTCAGTTGCAAACTCCACTCCATACATATATATGGGTAGGTACGAGTTCCAAATCGATTTAGAGTAAAAAAGGCAGGAACTTCAAACCGGCACTAGGAAACAGACTGAGAAACCAGAGTAAAAGTTTCTCCTGCAACCCGTTTCCTTTGTGCTAGATGAACGAACGTCTCTCCACATGCTCAGTTCTGAGAGATAAGTGTGTGTGAAAGCCGTCCTTCACCTAGCTTGTTGGAACACAAAGTTTCTTTCACTTGCAAACTCCACTCCATACATATATATGGGGAGGTACGAGCTCCAAATCTGTTTTAAAGTGAAAACGGCAGGAACTTCAAACCGGCACTAGGAAACACATGAGAAACCAGAGTAAATTGTTTCTCCTGCAACCCGTTCCTTTGGTGCGAGATGAACGAACGTCTCTCCACATGCTCAGTACTGAGAGATAATGTGTGTGAAAAGCCGTCCTTCACCTAGCTTTGTTGGAACACAAAGTTTCTTTTCAGTTGCAAACTCCACTCCATACATATATATGGGGAGGTACGAGCTCCAACTCGTTTTAGCAGTGAAAAAAGGCAGGAACTTCAAACCGGCACTAGGAAACAGACTGAGAAACCAGAGTAAAAGTTTTCTCTGCAACCCGTTCCCTTTGTGCTAGATGAACGAACGTCTCTCCACATGCTCAGTTCTGAGAGATAAGTGTGTGTGAAAGCCGTCCTTCACCTAGCTTGTTGGGAACACAAAGTTTCTTTTCACTTGCAAACTCCACTCCATACATATATATGGGTAGGTACTAGCTCCAAATCGGTTTTACAGTGAAAACTGCAGGAACTTCAAACCGGCACTAGGAAACAGACTGAGAAACCAGAGTAAAAGTTTCTCCTGCAAACCGTTCCATTTGTGCTAGATGAACGAACGTCTCTCCACATGCTAGGTTCTGAGACATAATGTGTGTGAAAGCCGTCCTTCACCTAGCTTGTTGGGAACACAAAGTTTCTTTTCAGTTGCAAACTCCACTCCATACATATATATGGGGAGGTACTAGCTCCAACTCGGTTTACAGTGAAAACTGCAGGAACTTCAAACCGGCACTAGGAAACACATGAGAAACCAGAGTAATAAGTTTCTCCTGCTAACCCGTTCCCTTTGTGCTAGATGAACGAACGTCTCTCCACATGCTCAGTTCTGAGAGATAAGTGTGTGTGAAAGCCGTCCTTCACCTAGCTTGTTGGGAACACAAAGTTCTTTCAGCTTGCAAACTCACTCCATACATATATATGGGGAGGTACTAGCCCAACTCGGTTTTACGAGTGAAAACTGCAGGAACTTCAAACCGGCACTAGGAAACAGACTGAGAAACCAGAGTAAAAGTTTCTCCTGCAACCCGTTCCCTTTGTGCTAGATGAACGAACGTCTCTCCACATGCTCAGTTCTGAGAGATAAGTGTGTGTGAAAGCCGTCCTTCACCTAGCTTGTTGGGAACACAAAGTTCTTTTCACTTGCAAACTCCACTCCATACATATATATGGGGAGGTACTAGCTCCAACTCTGTTTTACAGTGAAAACTGCAGGAACTTCAACCGGCACTAGGAAACAGACTGAGAAACCAGAGTAAAAAGTTTCTCCTGCAAACCCGTTCCCTTTTGCTAGATGAACGAACGTCTCTCCACATGCTCAGTTCTGAGAGATAAGTGTGTGTGAAAGCCGTCATTCACCTAGCTTGTTGGGAACACCAAATTTCTTTTCAGTTGCAAACTTAACTCCATACATATATATGGGGAGGTACTAGCTCCAACTCGCGTTTTACAGTTAAAAACTGCAGGAACTTCAAACCGGCAGTAGGAACAGACTGAGAATACCCAGAGTAAAAGTTTCTACTGCAACCCGTTCCCTTTGTGCTAGATGAAAGAACGTCTCCCAAATTGCTTCAGTTCTGAGAGATATAGTGTGTGTGAAAGCCGTCATTCACCTAGCTTGTTGGGAACACAAGTTTCTTTTCACTTGCAAAACTTCCACTCCATACATATTATGTGGGGGAGGTACGAGCTCCAACTCGGTTTACAGTGAAAACTGCAGGAACTTCAACCGGCACTAGAACAGACTGAAGCAACCAGAGTAAAAGTTTCCCTGCAACCCGTTCCCTTTTGCTAGATGAACGAACGTCTCTCCACATGCTCAGTTCTGAGAGATAAGTGTGTGTGAAAGCCGTCTTCACCTAGCTTGTTGGGAACACAAAGTTTCTTTTCAGTTGCAAACTCCACTCCATACATATATATGGGAAGGTACGAGCT
This sequence comes from Camelus ferus, assembly GCF_009834535.1. NCBI lineage: Eukaryota > Metazoa > Chordata > Mammalia > Artiodactyla > Camelidae > Camelus > Camelus ferus. Next base: position 74,923,024 of record NC_045703.1, read on the forward strand.
CCAACATCGTTTTACAGTGAAAACTGCAGGAACTTCAAACCGGCACTAGGAAAACAGAACGGAGAAATCCAGAGTTAAAATAGTTTGCTCCTGCAACTCCGTTTCCTTTGTGCTAGATGACCGAAGATCGGCTCTCCACAAGTGCTGCAGTTACTGAGAGATAAAGTGGTGGGGTGGAAAGCCGGCCTTCACCCTTGACTTTGATTTGAGAACACAATAGCTTCTTTTTCACTTAGCAAACTATACTCCAGACATATATATGGGGAGGTTACGAGCTCCAAATCTGTTTTAAAGGTGAAAACGGCAGGAACTTCAAACCGGCAGCTAGGAAACAGACATGAGATACCGAAGTAAAAGTTTCTCTCCTGCAACCCGTTCCCGTTGTGCTAGATGAACGAACGTCTCTCCACATGCTCAGTTTTGAGAGATAAGTGCGTGTGAAAGCCGTCCCTCACCTAGATTGTTGGGAATACAAAGTTTCTTTTCACTTGCAAACTCCACTCCATACATATATATGGGGAGTATGAGCTCCAACTCGGTTTTACAGTGAAAAATGCTAGAACATCAAACCGGCAGTAGGAAACAGACTGAGAAACCAGAGTAAAATTTCTCCTGCATCCCGTTCCATTTGTGCTAGATGAACGAACGTCTCTCACATGCTCAGTTCTGAGAGATAAGTGTGTGTGAAAGCCTTCCTTCACCTAGCTTGTTGGGAACACAATGTTTCTTTTTAGTTTCAAAAATCACTCCATATATATATATGGGAGATACGAGCTCCAACTCGGTTTTACAGTGAAAACTGCAGGAACTTCAACCGGCAATAGGAAACATACTGAGAAACCAGAGTAATACTTTCTCCTGCAACCCATTCCCTTGTGCTAGATGAACGAAAGTCTCTCCATGCTCAGTTCTGAGAGATAAGAGGGTGTGAATGCCATCCTTCAACTACCTTGTTGGGAACACAAAGTTTCTCTAACATTGGCAGATTCCATACCATACATATATATGGTGAGTACTAGCTCCAACTCGGTTTTACAGAGAAAACTGCAGGAACTTCAAACCGGCACTAGGAAACAGACTGAGAAACCAGAGAAAATGTTTCTCCTACAACCCGTTCCCTTTGCTAGATGAACGAACGTCTCACCACATGCTAGGTTCTGAGAGATAAGTGTGTGTGAATGCCGTCCTTCACCTAGCTTGTTGGGAACACAAAGTTTCTTTTCAGTTGCAAAATCAACTCCATACATATGTATGGGAAGGTACGAACTCCAACTCGGTTTTACAGAGAAAACTGCAGGAACTTCAAACCGGCACTAGGAAACTGACTGAGAATCCAGAGTTAAGGTTTCCCCTGCAACCTGTTCCCTTTGACCTAGATGAACGAACGTCTCTCCACATGCTCAGTTTCTGAGAGATAAGTGTGTGTGTAAGCCGTCATTCAACTAGCTTGTTGGGAACACAAAGTTTCTTTTCAGTTGCAAACTCAACTCCATACATATATATGGTAAGGTACGAGCTCCAACTCGGTTTTACAGTGAAAAATGCTAGAACATCAAACCGGCAGTAGGAACAGACGGAGAAACCAGAGTAAAAATTTTTCTCCTGCAACCCGTTCCATTTGTGCTAGATGAACGAACGTCTCTCCACTGCTCAGTTCTGAGTGATTAGTGTGTGTGAAAGCCGTCCTTCACCTAGCTTGTTGGGAACACAATGTTTCTATTCAGTTTCAAAAACCACTCCATATATATATATATGGGGAGGTACGAGCTCCAACTCTGTTTTACAGTGAAAACTGCAGGAACGTCAACCGGCAATAGGAAACATACAGAGAAACCAGAGTAATACTTTCTCCAGCAACCCATTCCCTTTGTGCTAGATGAACGAAAGTCTCTCCACATGCTCAGTTCTGAGAGATAAAGGGTGTGAATGCATCCTTCAACTATCTTGTTGGGAAAACTAAGTTTCTCTCATTGGCAGATCCACACCATACATATATATGGAGAGGTACGAGCTCCAACTCGGTTTTACAGAGAAAACTGCAGGAACTTCAAACCGGCAAGGAAACAGAATGAGAAACCAGAGTAATAGTTTATCGTGCAACACGTTCCCTTTGTGCTAGATGAAAGATCGTTCTCCACATGCTCAGATCTGAGAGAAAATTGTGTGTGAAAGCCGTCCTTCACGTAATTGTGGGAACACAAAGTTTCTTTTACTTGCAAAATCCAATCCATACATATATAAGGGAGGTACGAGCTCCAACTCGATTTTACAGTGAAAAGCTGGAACTACAACCGGCACTAGGAAACAGACTGAGAAACCAGAGAAATTGTTTCTCCTGCTACCCGTTCCCTTTGTGCTAGATGAACGAACGTCTCTCCACATGCTCAGTTCTGAGAGCTAATGTGTGTGAAAGCCGTCCTTCACCTAGCTTGTTGGGAACAAAAGTTTCTTTTCACTTGCAAACTCCAATCCATACATATATATGGGGAGGTACGAGCTCCAACTCGATTTTACAGTGAAAAGCTGGAACTACAAACCGGCACTAGGAACAGACTGAGAAACCAGAGAAATTGTTTCTCCTGCTACCCGTTCCCTTTGTGCTAGATGAACGAACGTCCTCCACAGCTCAGTTCTGAGAGTTAAGTGTGTGTGAAAGCCGTACTTCACCTAGCTTGTTGAGAACACAAGTTTGTTTTCAGTTGCAAAATCAACTCAATACATATATATGGGGAGGTACGAACTCCAAGTCGGTTTTTACAGTGAAAACTGCAGGAACTTCATACCGGCACTAGGAACACATGAGAAACCAGAGTAAATGTTTCTCCTGCTACCCGTTCCCTTTGGCTAGATGAACGAACGTCTCTCCACATGCTCAGTTCTGAGATATAAGTGTGTATGAAAGCCGTCCTTCACCTAGCTTGTTTGGAACACAAAGTTTCTTTTCAGTTGCAAACCCCAATCCATACATATATATGGGTAGGTACGAGCTCCAAATCGATTTTACAGTAAAAAAGGCAGGAACTTCAAACCGGCACTAGAAAACAGACTGAGATACCAGAGTAAAGTTTGTCTTGCAACCCGTTCCCTTTGTGCTAGATGAACGAACGTCTCTCCACATGCTCAATTCTGAGATATAAGTGTGGTGTGGAAGCCATTCTTGACCTAGTTTGTTGGGAACACAAAGTTTCTTTTCACTTGCAAACTCCACTCCATACATATATAGGGGAGGTAAGAGATCCAATTCGGTTTACAGTGAAAACTGCAGGAATTCACTCAACCGGCACTAGGAAACAGACTGAGAATCCAGAGTAAAAGTTCTCCTGCAACCTGTTCCCTTTGACCTAGATGAACGAACGTCTCCACATGCTCAGTTCTGAAAGATAAGTGTGTGTGAAAGCCGTCCTTCACCTAGCTTGTTGGGAACACAAAGTTTCTTTTCAGTTGCAAACTCCACTCCATACATATATATGGGAGGTACGAGCTCCAAATCGGTTTTACAGTGAAAAATGCTAGAACATCAACCGGCAGTAGAAACAGACTGAGAAACCAGAGTAAAATATTCTCCTGCAACCCGTTCCATTTGTGCTAGATGAACGAACGTCTCTCCACATGCTCAGTTCTGAGAGATAAGTGTGTGTGAAAGTCGTCCTTCACCTAGCTTGTTGGGAACACAATGTTTCTTTTCAGTTTCAAAAACCACTCCATATATATATATGTGGATGTACGAGCTCCAACTCGGTTTTACAGTGAAAACTGCAGGAACTTCAACCGGCAATAGGAAACGTACTGAGAAACCAGAGTAATACTTTCTCCTGCAACCCATTCCCTTTTTGCTAGATGAACGAAAGTCTCTCCATATGCTCAGTTCTGAGAGATAAGTGGGTGTGAATGCCATCCTTCAACTACCTTGTTGGGAACACAAAGTTTCTCTCATTGGCAGATTCCACACCATACATATATATGGGGAGGTACGAGCTCCAACTCGGTTTTACAGAGAAAACTGCAGGAACTTCAAACCGGCACTAGGAAACAGAATGAGAAACCAGAGTAATAGTTTCTCGTGCAACAAGTTCCCTTTGTGCTAGATGAAAGAACGTCTCTCCACATGGTCGGATCTGAGAGAAAATTGTGTGTGAAAGCCGTCCTTCACTAGATTGTGGGAACACAAAGATTCTTTTCACTTGCAAACTCCAATCCATACATATATATGGGGAGGTACAAGCTCCAATTCGATTTTACAGTGAAAACTGTTGGAACTTCAAACCGGCTCTAGGAAACAGACTGAGAAACCAGAGAAAATGTTTCTCCTGCAACCCGTTCCCTTTGTGCTAGATGAACGAACGTCTCTCCACATGCTAGGTTCTGAGAGCTAAGTGTGTGTGAAAGCCGCCTTCACCTAGCTTGTTGGGAACACAAAGTTTTCTTTTCATTGCAAAATGAACTCCATACATATATGGGAGGTACGAACTCCTACTCGTTTTACAGTGAAAAAACTTCAGGAACTTCATACCGGCACTAGGAAACACTGAGAAACCAGAGTAAAAGTTTCTCCTGCTATGCAACCCGTTCCCTTTGTGCTAGATGAACGACGTCTCTCACATGCTCAGTTCTGAGAGATAAGTGTGTGAAAGCCGTCCTTCACCTAGCTTGTTGGAACACAAAGTTTTTCTTTCAGTGCAAACTCCACTCCATACATATATATGGGTAGGTACAGCTCCAAATCGATTTTACAGTAAAAAGGCAGGAACTTCAAACCGGCACTAGGAAACAGACTGAGATACCAGAGTAAAAGTTTGTCTGCAACCCGTTCCCTTTGGGCTAGATGAACGAACGTCTCTCCACATGCTCAGTTCTGAGAAATAAGTGTGTGTGAAAGCCATCCTTCACCTAGCTTGTTGGGAACACAAAGTTTCTTTTCTCTTGCAACTCCACTCCATACATATATATGGGGAGTAAGAGATCCAATTCGGTTTACAGTGAAAACTGCAGGAACTTCAAACCGGCACTAGGAAACAGACTGTGATACCAGAGTAAAAGGTTTCTCCTGCAACCCGTTCCCGTTGTGCTAGATGAACGAACGTCTCTCCACATGCTCAGTTCTGAGAGATAAGTGTGTGTGAAAGCCGTCCTCACCTAGATGTTGGGAATACAAAAGTTTTCTTTTCACTTGCAAACTCCACTCCATACATATATAATGGGGATGTACGAGCTCCAAATCGGTTTAACAGTGAAAACTGCAGGAACTTCAAACGGCACTGGGAAACAGACTGAATCCAGAGTAAAAGTTTCTCCTGCAACCCGTTTCCCTTTGTGCTAGATGAACGAAAGTCTCTCCACATGCTCAGTTCTGAGAGATAAGTGGTGTGTGAAAGCCGTCCTTCACCTAGCTTGTTGGGAACCAAAGTTCTTTTCAGTTGCAAACTCCACTCCATACATATATATGGGAGGTATAGCTCCAATCGGTTTACAGTGAAAAATGCAGGAACTTCAACCGCACTAGGAAACAGACGAGAATCCATAGTAAAAGTTTCTCCTGCAACCTGTTCCATTTGACTAGATGAACGAACGTCTCTCACATGCTCAGTTCTGAGCGATAAGTGTGTTGTGAAAGCG